>NC_000077.6:72959120-73244120 GCF_000001635.26 Mus musculus
ACATTTAATTCAAACATCTTGTGACAGCTTGCGACACCCAAACCTTCCCAAGGAACACCTGCCTCCTCCTGACTGTCCTCACTTGAGGTAGCCAGGCAAGATTCTGCTGGCGAATGGCCACCATCTACCCTGTGAGAGAGTTCAGAAGCTCTGGGGCTAGGTAGGCCTGGAGCTGTGAGGAAGTAGGGAGAAGAGACATGCCCTTTGGACAGCCTGCTCGTGACCTAGCCTTGAGCTGTCATCTAGGCGGAGGCAGGTACATAATTAAGAACACAGAAGTGATGGACAGGGAACGTGAATTGACTGTGTGGGACTTGGGCAAGTTTGGAGGGGTACTCAGAAGTCCTGATGAGGACAGCCAGGCAGGTGGGCATGCTGACAGGTATATTCACCTGCCAGGTAGGAGCCACCATCTTGCTCTGCTCATAGAGTTTGAAGAGAGGGTGGAGTGGTCTGGAGAAAGGGGTGGGGCTGCCAAAGCAAACAGTCAGGCCTGGGGCTGTCTTCTAGCAAAGCCAACTCACAGCTGTGGGATGGGAAAAGTGGGAGAGGCTAGGGCTGATGTCCCCTGAGGTTGGCAGAGGAGGTATAAGCCCCCAGGATGTGTGTGCTTGGGAGGGTGCAGGGTGATTGCTGCTTGAATGTCTATATCTCCATGTGTCGGGGAGGGAGGTCTCCAGTGGGAAAGTATCCCTGGGTGGCTCTGTCTCCAGCAGAGTCCTACCAAGTTTCCTAGCAACTTACAAATGAAGAGAGGCTGTCTGTGTCCTGTCCTGGTCAGAGGGAAAGGGAAGGAGGAAGATACCTGGAGATGTTGGAGTTGAAGCTTAAAATGTCAGAGTATGGTAGCATAACTTGTAATCCTAGCACTCTGGAAGCTGAGGCAGGAGGATGGCCAAGACTTTGAAGAAAGCCTGGACTACATAACAAGACCTCGTCTTAGAAAAATCCCAAGTAAACAACTAAAATGTCAGCTGGAAGGAGACACGGCCATAAAAGTAACATTCCTTTATCCCTACAGCAGCTGAGACCCAGCTGATGTCATAGAGTCTGGACAGCCTTTCCAAAGCCACTAAAAGGCCCAATCTGTCCCTGTCCTCACCAGTCAATATTTGGAAAGCATAGAGGGGTGGAAACAGGATAAAAATACTCGACTCTGGGGTGCCCATGCTCAGGCAGGCCGGAAGCTTCAGAGTGCACGGGTGCTTTGGGACCCAGGTGCAAAAAGGTAGGAACTACCCTGGCAGCCTTGGTGATTCCGCGGCTGCACTTAACCAAGAGCCAAGGAGTGGGGATGAGATCAGCTGTTCTCTTGGCTCCCCCTTTTGGAAGGTGAGTGGTCTCTGCCTTCCACCTCCGCAGGCCTGCAACCCTTTGGCACTCCCTGACAGTGCTGATATAGGGGAGTTTCCCCTGTCCCTCCCTCGGTCAGGGTCAGTCCCCGCCAGGCACCCTAAGCAAGGAACCCCTCTGCCTCGCTCGAGTTCCCGGGGATCTCTCTGAATCCCCACCGCACCATTCACCTGTTGGGGACGCTGGACTGGTAGGTAACAGCCTGGTACTTTTTACCTTCCTTCCCCACTGGGCCATTTTTGGGGTCTTAGAGATGCGAGTGTATGAAGAATGACACTCGTCGCAGGACCTTTGGGAACGTGTAAGGCGCACACATTCAGCACTAGAGGAAAGAAAGCATCAGGTTGTTTCTTCCGCAAGAGACCCCCAGTGCACTGCATCGGCTTCCCGCCAGACTCTGTGCAGAGGTGGAGCTGGGAAGTGGGGTGCCACTAAACGGACAACTGCAATTTGCAACACCCCCGGACACAACCACAAACACCCTCGAGCTCCTAGGACACAGAGAGGCGGCGACATGAAAGCAGTAGGTCCCCCAGCTTTGCAGACCGAGTTCGAGGCTCCCTGGCTCTAGCTTCAGTATGTGGACAGGAGGGTAGCATACTCGGTCCCCCGCCACCCTCGGCGGGGCGGGGCGGCGGCTGCTATTGCGGCCGGAAGGGGTGTGGGTGCAGGGCGGGTCCCGCGCCGCCCCGCCCAGAGGACGGAGCCCCGGGCACAGCATCCTGGCGCGGGCCCGGGCTGCCATAGCCACTGCCGTCGGGGAAGGTCCCAGCGTGGTCATGGCCTCCCGAGGGGCCCGCCCCGCCCCAAGCTCGCAGCACTCCACACAGTAGCCTTGAGGAGAAGCGACCTGGACGTCGCGGACGGCCGGGCAGGCAGCATGGAGGAGGCGCACCTGCTCTCCGCTGCCGACGTGCTGCGTCGCTTCTCGGTGACAGCCGAGGGCGGCTTGAGCCTGGAGCAGGTGACCGACGCGCGGGAGCGTTACGGCCCCAACGGTGAGCGTGGGTTCCTGCCCTGCAGTGGGGACCGGTTGTCCCCTCCTGACTCGGCAGGAAGCCGGGCTCAGTAAGCCTCTGCAAATGCGCGTGGGGCACCTGGTGGGGCCTCCCGGTCTCCTTCGGGGGAAGAGGAGGCAGGATTTGGCTCTCCACTCCCCATCTCGATGCACCCCTGCAATCCTTAGCCCATTTTATCCCAGAGCCTTACTGGATGCCCGCACCTGCTGTGCGATCTGCGGACACCCTGCAAGTGCAGACGCTTGAGGCCCTCTAGCCAGCGACTCCGAGGCCCAACCTATCAGGGGGTTCCGATGTCTCCCCGGAAGGTTCACTAAGGCGCCCAAGACGGTGCAGCCTGTCAGCTGTCAGCTTTGGTGCTCTTAACCCCAGTCCCAGGTCTTCCTCTTTCTGCAACCCCAAGCGGATGTGGCTGCCGGGAGTTGATGTGGGTTTGAACTGCTGAGGCAAAGACCCACCTTCTTGGAGGGGCAGGTCGGAGGTCTGGAGGAGTCTTTTCCCCAGCTGGTGATCTGGAATGGTGCCTGCCCCATCTCTGGGGACCGAGGTAGCCCACGTACTCTTTCAGTTTACTAGAGGCATGGCTTCCTCCCCTCTGTCAAGGAGCATGGGATTCTCCTTCCTGTCCAAAGTCTTGCCTGGCCAGTGCCAGTAGACCCCGTCTAGATGAGCCCCACACATTGTTAGGAGCGTGTAGTGTGGACATCAGAGGTTCCCTGCAATGTCCTCCTGTCACTCCTGGCTCAGGGCCACAGCACCTGTAAGCTTGAAGGAAAGGGGGGAGGGGGAGAGAGGGAGGGAGGGAGGGAGGAAGAGAGAGAGAGAGAGAGAGAGAGAGAGAGAGAGAGAGAGAGAGAGAGAGAGAGAGAGAGAGAGCCCAACCACTCCAAACTTCTATCTTTTTGGAGAGCCCCTCACCCTTGAGAGTTGCCAGGTACCAGAGGAACCATGCTCTGGCCTGGGTGTCCCTCTGCTCCAGGCAGTCTGGGAAGTAGGAAGAGCTGTCAGAAGGGATGCTTTGGGTTTGTATTGGTTTATGAAAACCACCTCTTATGTAAATATTATCTTTCTGGAGCAGAAATCCTTTTTCAAAAAAAATTAGTTGCTATATTTAGTTGAGCTGTGGGAGGAACTAGGAGATAAATATTATTTAATATCCCCCATTAATGACTTGGCAGTAAGGGTGCCCTTTTTCTGAAGAAAGACAGGGGTAGCAGGGTCCGTTTCAACCCTGAGGGAGGGGAAGGCGGGTCTGGGGTCTGCAGCCTACTTGATGTTACTGTGGTCCTTGGTTCCCATATGATGTTGGAGGCTCAGCCTTTAGTTCTGTCCCAGGTCACACTGAGCTTGTCCCTGGAGGGCTCTGGCCTAGTTCACTCTTTTTTCTGGCTCATGCCTTCATTGGTTCAGAAGAGATAACTGGGAGAGAGGGAGCCCCCAGCTCCCTTGTGCCGTGGTGAGGGGATCTCAGGTGTGTAGGTATGTGTTTGATGATGGGAGAGGATACTGGCTTGGCATGTGACAGAGCAGGCAGAAAACACTGGCAGGGGTGTTTCAGGTGCCTCTGCATTGATGCTGTTACTAGTAAAAGCTCTGACTTCATTGAGTAACTGCTTCGTGTCAGAAGCAGCTCTCAGAACTTCTCATCAATTAGCTCATTTCTTCTTCCAAACAGCTCTGAAGTAAGGACTTTGTCTCCCCGTCTCACCAAGGAGGTGAATGAGACACTAGAAGCTTAAGTATCTTGCCAAGGTCACAGTTGGTGGTGGGCTTGGTCCTGGGGCCTCTCTTTAGTTTTTCCTGTCTGTATCAGGCAGCCACAGTTTCTGTCCTCCAGGGCTGGCACCTGTGCTAGATGTTAGGGTTGTGTGGGCAGCAACTATTGCTGCTTCTTTTGGGCCTCCGACCTTCGGGCCCCTCCCATCACTGGCTTGTTTCTCAGGAAGCTGTCCAGGGCTCTGGAAGTTGTCAGGTGAGCAGAGGGGAACCAGCTGTCTCTCCCTGACTCCTGCTCTCCGCTTGTGTGTTGGGGTTGGGGAGTGGGGGTGGAGGGGCTTGGGTGTCTTCCAGTCTCTGCTCAGCCTCTGGAGTGGAGCAGATAGGAGTGAAAGCTCTAACTCTGCTCTGTCCTAAACAAGCCACTTGGACACCCTGCGGTGGCTTCCTTGTTATGAGGCGACAGTAGAGCCCATGTCAGGGTTGTTTGTGGCCACTTACATACAGTCATCCTGCCTTGTAGCTAGGAGGTGGGGCTGAGCTCTGGGCCAGAAGCTGGGTGATAGGATGGGCAGGGTATGCAGGCAAAGGGGACACCCTAGGGACTAGTGTTCCCCCCTACCCTGGGCAGCTACACACCTGCAAGGTCGTTAATGCTGGAAACCACAAGGAAGTCATTTGCTTAAGTCCTCCAAGTTTGCAAATTCTGCTTGGGGTGGAGAAATGGTGGGGGCACTGGGGAGTCTCTCCCTCCCAACTCCCCCCTTCCTTCCCTGAGAAAAACCTCAAAGCTAGGTAGAAGCCTCAAACACCTATGAAACAGACCAGCCAGGAGGTCCGACACACATGGAAACACGCCAGCCTTAGTAGCTCTGCAACCCTGAAACTTGTGGTCTTGCTTCAGTCTCCTGAGTCTTGTGCCACCAGTCTCAGCTTGATTGATGTTGTTTTTACTGGTGCTCAGGATTGACCCAGGGCCTTGCACACACCAGGCAAACCTTCTAACCACTGAGCTATACCCCTAATCCTAAATTTATTTTATTTTATTTTTAATAAAAGAGATCAAAAAGTATACAGTAAGGCCTCCCCATGGATACACATGGGGGGGGGGCTGAGGAGGGGCACTAGGATCCAGGGTTTTTGTTTGTTTGGGTTTTTTTTGTTTTGTTTTGTTTTGTTTGTTGTTGTTTTACAGAAAAGGAGGTGGCCTGGGTGTGCTGGTCCTCATGCCAAGAGCCCCTCTGAGCTTCTTGTAGCTTCACAGGGTCTCAGTGCGGCTGGCTGCAGTTTCTTCACCCTACTTCCTGGGCTGCTGGGTGGTTGCGGCCTTTGTGGCATTGCCAGGAGCCTTCTGTCCCCATATCATGTCTCCACCATGAGTGACATTCCAGGACAAGCTCCTAATGGAAGGGTCGAGCAAAACAGGAGTGTTTATGCTTTTAGGGGCTCTGGCTAAGCTGCTGTCCACGGGGTTGTAGCATTCAACCTGCCCACTTCTGACGCCTAGCCAGTGGTGTCCAGGCCTGCATTTGACCTGGGCTGAGTTGATGGGAAAGTTCCTCTTATTTCTCACCTTGTTTGTTTGTTTGTTTGTTTGTTTGTTTTTTACCTATTTTCAAGTCAAGTTCGGCATCGTTGGATGCTTAGAAGCCGTCTGACGTCTGTATGATCTCAGCCTAGGCCAAGGCTGGAGACTAGATAGTGCTAGGCTCATCCTGACACAAACATCCACCCTTGGGGACCCTGGAGAGCTGAGAATGTTGGGTTGGGCAAAATCCCAGAACTCAACAGTGCCTCAGCTATGACCTTGTTTTCTGCCTTCAGCCCAGGCCCTAGTTATCACCAGAACGGGAAACCTATATACATGACCCCCAGAAACAAGATAATAAGGACAGGGCAGGTGTGGCCTCACACTCTGGCTAACTTCTGGCATACTTGCCCTTTCTGGGTCCCAGTGTCTTCAGAATAGCAGAGATATGACCGCCCCCCACCCCCAACCAACCCATCTCCTAAGCGCCTCTCAGTGTTGAAACTGCCTCTGCTGGGTGCTATGTTGCCTGCAGCCATTGTGGGCTTCACCCTAGTTGTCATATCTCCTGGCTCCTTACTGAGGGCTGCCAAGCTACTGTGTCAGTCCGGCCCCATCAGAACCTCTCACTCCTGTTTACCCTGAGCAGGGTGGGGTCTGCCCAGTGATACGACAAGACACACGGGTTGACAAGCCCGTCGCCACCAGCTCCGGGTAGGCTGGGGTGCCCTCTGCAGCACAGGAGCCATCTCACCCTTGGTCCCTCACAGGTCCCCTCAGAGCCAGGCCAGGCTATCCACTCTAGGTGGACCCTGGAGACAGGACAGAGCCAGGTGGGTTGGGCGGGCCCTGCAGAGCTAGAACCTCTCCCTGCCTCTGCAAGTGACGATTTAATTGCTCTGTAAATTTGCCTTGGAGGAAGACCTTGGTGAGTGCCCGCCTCTCCCAGCTGGAACTGACATTTAGAAGCCGAAATTCCAGTTTTCAGTGTTGAGAGAAGGAAGGAGTCGGAGGGGGAAATTAGAGGAGCAGGTGGTGTGTGGAGCGTGGGGGGGGGTGCTGGTAGTGGGGGGCAGCACAGTGGTGTACCTGGCGCTGCACCCTCCTGGGTATGGGCAGTAGGCCCACGCCCTGGCCTAAGCAACTAAATAAACAATGGCCCTGGGGGCGGGTGGGGATGGGGTGGTGGCAGTGTGGCTCTAGGGGTGGCTCAGCCTGCCTTGGTGGCTAGAAGCCCAGTACTACTCCTGGCCAGAGAGTGGTGTACTAACAAGGGTAGGGTGAGAGGGCCCCTGCCTTCTTAGAGTCTTGATGAGGTGATGAGAAAGTGTATGGAGGGAAACAGAAGGTGGTAGCCCTCATGGGGCCTCTTGCTTGGTTGTAGAGAAACAAGCACCTCAGATAGGGGCGACACTGGGACAGGTGGGGAAGATCAGCGGGAGACTCAGAGCCTGATCTTAGGTTCTTAAGTTCCAAACAGAACAGAGGAAGGGCTCCACGCTGTGTGCCAGGCGCTGTTCTGGGTGCTGGAGACTGCTGTGGCGCTGACCTTTGGATAACTGTCAGTATGTTGATGTCTGGTGACTGTGCTACGTCCATTCAGGAGTTTTTGGCCAATCACCAAGACTTCAGTCAGACTCAAGAGCCATTCCTATCATGACAGCCTTTGTGCAGATGGGGAAACAGACACGGCCCATGGGGCTTGCCAGGGATTTCGGCACAACACGAATTAGAGCAAGATTTGAACTCGTGCCCTTGGGACCAAATTCCATGTTCTGAGTCTCTTTGTGTGAGAGTGTGAGACTCAGGGATAGAGTGGGGATAGGATCCTACCGAGTTACTGCCTTTGTTCTGTGTAGCTGTCAGCACTGTGCGGGACAGGGCAGGCATCCCTCTATTTGCAAATAGGATGTCTGTACCAAGGCAGGCCTGGCAGTGCATCAGTCTTCAGGATCAGTTGGGGACAGGTAGGAGAGCCAGCATCTTTCTCCTCGATGGGGACTCTTCCAGACCTGGGCTTCCTCTGTGACCCTGGAACTTACTCCTGTGAAATAGAGAATCAGGTCCACCAGGGTCTTAGTGGAATTTAGAGTTTGAAGCAGACCAGACTTGAATGGGCAGGATGTTGTGGCCCCCAAAACCCTACCTGTAAAGACAGCAGACCCTCTGGGAGCAGGTGATTTGGACAGATGGATCTGAGCTCGCTACAAAGGAAAGGGGCATCGAAGTAAATATGCAAGATCCCAAGGTCTTTCAGGTGGCCTTGACTGAGAAGTTAAGGGACCAGGGAAAAGAAGGCCGGACTGCCTAGGAGTTACCACAGGAGGCCCAGAGCAGATGCTGAGGGTCAGATGGCCTGGGTGAAGAAATATCCCCTGATACTACCCAGCTCTGATCATGAAGTTGCATCGCAGCCTGTCTGTGCTCAGGAGCTGTGACAGGAATGACATTAGTGTCTCCTCAAGCTGAATAAGAATCCTAGAGAATGACACAGGGAAAAGGGTAGCAAGGCAGCTGGTATGCTCAGTGCTGGCTACTGGACTGGATATGCAGGGTACCTTGCAGGCTGCACATCGGTCTTTCTGTTTATCCTCTGGACAAAGTGTGGTAAGGCTACCTGCTTGGTCATAGTAAATGGGGAGTCTGTCATTGATAGTAATTGTCCCGGTAGCCCTTCCTGGTAGCTGTGGAGACTCCATCTTTCCAGTGGGACTCAGTTGCTCGCCGGTTAAAATTCTTTGTGCCCTGGGCAGGGAATGGCATGGCCTTCCCCCTGACCACTGAGCTAGCCGAGCCTTCCTGGGAGTGGTTGGAGAATGCCTAGTTATAACAGTAGAGACCAGGCATTGCATTAACAACGCCCAAATCTCAGTAGCTAGCCAGGTACAGTGGTCCACATCTGGAATCCTAGCACTTGGGAGACTGATGCAGGTAGGTCATGAGCTCCCAGGACCCTGGGCTATACAGAGTGAGACCCTATCTCATAAGCAAACTTAACAAGAAAGCAACTCCAAACACAACCCCCTCAGTGGCCTGAGAGGACAGAGGCTCACTCCCTGCTGTGTAGGGTGGCAGGTTGGGTATCTATAATACAGGATGACAAACCACACCCTGACTTGTGGGTTACCCCACTATAGTGAAGGGTCAGTATCCCACCCCCATGACAGCATTGGGTAGGATGCTGACCCTCAGTTTAAATGAGTTAAGTCAATAAAATTAGAAATGTCACCCTCAGCCACATTATCCACATTCCCAGAGCTCAATGTTCACACCTGGCCAGGGACTGTTGTTCCAGAATGGACAGAGACTCCATTCATCTTCACAGAACAGTCTACGGGACAGTGATCCCCCCTAGAGAGTCTTGCACTGAAAACTTAGTCTGTCAACTGGGAACTAACACACATCCTTTTTTTAGAAGCTCTTCTGGGCTGAGGAGTGCAGTTACCTTGAGGGTGTGTGTGTATGTGTGCATGTGTGTATGTGTGCATGTGTGTATGTGTGCATGTGTGTATGTGTGCATGTGTGTATGTGTGCATGGGGGTGGGGTGGGGGAACAGAAGTATATGGAGAAATGTGGTGACTTTAAAGAGTGTGGGTCGCCGGGCAGTGGTGGCGCACGCCTTTACTCCCAGCACTTGGGAGGCAGAGGCAGGCTGATTTCTGAGTTCGAGGCCAGCCTGGTCTACAGAGTGAGTTCCAGGACAGCCAGGGCTACACAGAGAAACCCTGTCTCCAAAAACCAAAACAAACCAAACAAACCAACCAACCAACCAAACAAAAAGAGTGTGGGTCACTGTGCTTCAGGGAACCAGAGGAGGGGGGATCCAGTGGACAAGGAGAAAAGGGAATCTGGAGAGATGCCCTAGGGCGGGCAGAAAGCAACCTGAAGACTAGAATTGGTGTGTGTACCATGTACCCCAGGACTGATCCTGACCAATGTATGTCACAAGGAGCATGGCATCCTGGGGCAGCGGTGGGGGTTGAGGGGAGGGGTTTGCCTCACAGCAAAAGACTAAAGAAACAGCATGAGAAAGTTAGATCAGACTGACAGCCCTTCTCTTGGCCATGAGCCTTAGTAAGGCGAGAGACTCCTGGGTAGAGCCCAGTAGAAGCTGCTGATATGTGCTGTGAGGTGGGCACTGCTTTGTTTGATGCAGGGGCATGGATAAAATGACCTCTAAGGGACTCTGCTCCATTGAAGGACTGGCCCAGAAACTGGGCCTGGATTCCCCCCTGCCTTTCCTGTTCACTTCAGCTAAATAGATCAGAAGGGAAAGTCTGTTTGATTTTAATCTCAATGCAGGACACTGGAGATTACATTTTCCGTGGAAAATGTCAGCCATTGCCTAAAATAGGACTTTAGAGAAAATGCTAGAAAGTGTATTTTTAGGTTATATGTTTCCCTCTTGGATCCCTGAGGGCCACTGGCTGCTTGCTGCTGTCCCTGGTTCAGCTGACAGGTGCAGACCCTAAACCTCCCCTGTGCACGGTCTGGGAAGAGTTCCCACAGGAAAAAGAAGTCTGTGGGCCAAGAACATGTGGACAGATGTGAGGAACTGGGCCATGGTCAGGAAACAGAACGGAGAGGATGGGAGTCTCAGAGTCTGCAGTACGGATGGGTCCTGGGTGCTGCGGAGGAGGCTGCTAACCTTTGATTTGTCAAGGACTGAAGGAGTCAAGTTCAGAAAGATTGATCACATGGGGGCTTCAGACAGCTTCATCTGGAGAAGGACTCTGCCAAAGAGGGGAGTCCCTCAGAGCCCTAGCTCTGGGGTCTAGCCTCTGCCACCTGTACGCAGACACAGACACAGTCACAGACACAGACTTGGTGTGGAACTTTGTTCCAGCTGCTTGTCCCACTCCAATCCCTGGCCCTTATATATGTGAAAAAGCCCTGGCACCTCCACATGGCTCTGTCAGAGGCTGTTGGGAAAAGCTTAGGTTCCCAGGTACCCAAAGCAGCCAGCCAGTCATTTTACAGCTGGCATAAAATTAATTTAAGAATTGTAGGTGGTGAAGAAGTTCGGCAGGGGTGCTGGAAAGATGGCTCAGCAGTTAAAAAACACTGGCTGCTCTTGCAGGGGATCCAGGTTCAGTTCTCAGCACACAACTGTCTGTACTTCTAGTTCCAGGGAATCTGACGCCCTCTTCTGGCCTCCTTGGGCACCAGTCATGGATGTGGTACACTTGCAACATTCTTACACATAGCAAATAAAATAAAAATTAAAAATTAACTTTTAAAAGAAGTTTGGCCAGTAAGCTGAGGCAGGTGCTACTGGTGCTTAGAGACAGGGTTCTTCACAGTGCTGTGTGGGACTGGACACGTGAGGGCCATCTTCCTTGAGTTTGTCAGGTGTTTAGAAAAGCTAGGGGTGTCCAGGGAGGATGGGTGGGTTGGGTTTTAAGATGGCCTTTTTCTGGGCATTATGAGGAACAGAGTCAGATGAGCTCCAAGAACCTGTTAAGGCAGGGCAGTTCCGGCCAGGGCTGGCAACCATACAAGGAAGATCCACTCGATGATGTCTCAAGAACTGTGGACTCGGTGACCTTGGACTCTTTCTCTTCTCCAGGCCTCAGTTTCTCTTCTGTGAAAGGGGGCGGGCTGGAAGTCCCCTCCCCTTCTGGGCTCATCCTAAGGTGAGCCAGGCCACATTGGACCACTTAACAGAGCTGGGTGGGATAAAGGATAGCCCTTGAGTTTGAACGTTGATTCTGTAACCTCAGAGCTGAGAGGACACATTAGACACTGTGGTGGGCCCAGTGGGCTCCACGGGAGGGGCTTCCAGACGCTGGAAGATCCTACTAGTAACCAGTCTTCTCCTGTCTCTTCCTGTTCTCATGGCTGCCTGGATCCTGCAGAGCTCCCGACCGAGGAAGGTGAGGCATGGGTCGGGGAGGCTGCAGGCTATGAAACCCTTGAGCTAGACACCTTCAGGCTGTGACACCCCATCCCAGAGAGATGTCTTGAACCCTCAGCTGAGCCCTTCAGGACTTCGGACTTTTCCTCTAACAGGGAGAGGGTCCCTAAAAGTTCCTAGGTGTGAGTGGAGAGGGTGATGGGGGTAGAGGGGAGATGGCCAGGGACCTGGGCCTCACTCTCTCCTATTCCAGGGAAATCCCTGTGGGAGCTGGTGGTGGAGCAGTTTGAGGACCTCTTGGTGCGCATCCTGCTGCTGGCAGCTCTGGTTTCCTTTGTAAGTAACCCCTCCCTGCCATCCTGTGAGGTGAGGCAGGTCCTGACAGTTCTCAGGGCCATAGGCTACTCTCCTCTCAGTCATGGACACTCCTGCTCCCCTGGCTCCCACCTAAATTCCTCTAATCCATTTATAGATCATTTATAGGTCAGCCTCAGCACCCTTGACATTTGAACCAGGTGGTTCTAGGTGGGGGTGGGGATGGTCTGATACACTGAGCATCCTGGCCTCCCTATCAGGTACCAGCATTACCTCCCAGTGATGTGTCCAGTGTGTCTCCAGACATTGCTAGATGTCTGTTTAAAGGCCCTTGGTCTCTTTTTGAGTTCCTCAAACAGCCTTTACCCTCTACCTTGGCTTTTCTTTCTTTGTGCGTTTCTCATTCTTGCTGTCTAGAGAGCCCTTCTGGACCACAGTTCCTGGGTTCAGAATTGGAGGTAGGGAGGGAGACAATGTCTTCCATGACTGAGCACAAGGCTAATGCAAGATGGGCAGGTATGATTCCTGTTCCTCCTTCTGGGGAGGAAACCTCAGAGTGTGGAGCCCCATGGTACTGGCTGGGACTGGTTCTTCCTGTGCAGTGGTGGTGGCTGTCCTGGTCACTGTCCTTGTGAAAACTGAAATCCTTACAAAAGAAAAACAAACCCATGCATGCAGATGTCTAAAATGGCAAAGCTGAAGGGATGCCTCTACCCTTCAAAGAACAGAAGGAAGTACTGAGGGCTTTCAAGGGAGGTGACAAGGCTCCAGTTGGGCCAAGAGGTGGATGAGGGACTTGATCTGAGTCTCATTAAGGCTTAGATTCTGTAGTGGGAATAATGTTCCTCTGAATGGAGGACCCTGAACCTGAACACTCACCAAAATCATGAAGGCTTGTTAGTGATTTCTGTTCAGTCTATCTGGGCTGGGCTGAGAACTTTGGTTCTAACATGTTCCCAGGAGTATCTGGGGTTGCCAATTGAGTACCATAGTGAAAATCAGAGAAGACAGGGAGGGGTCTCCAGCTGCCTCTGCCCCCTCAGAGGCTGGTTTGGTTGGGATGAGGGCTGTGTCCATCACATCTGTAAGGTGGGCATTCTTCTTCCACCAAGGTTATCTCTCTAAGGCCCCAGGGGAATAGACAGAATTCAGAGACTAAAAGTCAAGGGGCTCACTCGGGGGGGTGGGGGGGGAGAGCTCCTAACACAGTTGGACTAACAGCTCTGACCCTGCAGGTCCTGGCCTGGTTCGAGGAGGGTGAGGAGACCACAACGGCCTTCGTGGAGCCCCTGGTCATCATGCTAATTCTCGTGGCCAATGCGATCGTGGGAGTGTGGCAGGTGGGAGGAGTCAGGGTGGGCTGGCTCTGGGGTCTCCCATCAGCAGGTGGGCTTCTTACTTTCAAATCGATCTTAGGCTACAAGAGTTTTACTCTCAAGGGGAGGTCTCCTAAGACAGCAAAGGGGGACCACCTGCTCGCTTCTATCCCACAGGAACGCAACGCAGAGAGTGCAATTGAGGCCTTGAAGGAGTATGAGCCTGAGATGGGTAAGGTGATCCGGTCTGACCGCAAGGGTGTACAGAGGATCCGAGCCAGGGACATCGTCCCTGGGGACATTGTGGAAGTGGCAGGTGGGTATGTCCAAGTCCTTCTTTTTTCACTACGTGACTCCAGGGAGCCTTGTTTCTCTCTTTGCTTCCATCTTGAACTTCAGAGGAGTGACTGTTAGAACCTCCCTAAACCCTGTTGGACAGATCGAGAGAATGTGGCCAGAGTGGCTGGGGTCTGCCTGAAGGATCATACATAGCTCAGGACTCCACCTCTGGTGGAGCCTTGTCTCTGAAAGCCTTCTTGGCTTTGCTGGGGCTAGGGCTCCTGACCACTCTCAGCCCTGCTGTTCTCCCTGTACAGTGGGAGACAAGGTACCCGCTGACCTCCGTCTCATCGAGATCAAGTCCACCACACTTCGAGTGGACCAGTCCATCCTGACAGGTGAGCCCCAAGGGCTCAGGTAAAGTGGTGGCGGGGCCAGGTGATGGGCTTGTCTCCAGGGGGAGCTTCTCATATCTCATCCTGCAATCAGGGGAATCCGTGTCTGTGACGAAGCACACAGATGCCATTCCAGACCCCCGAGCCGTGAACCAGGACAAGAAGAACATGCTATTTTCTGTAAGTTTTGGGGATGCTTGGAGCTCAGCCTGGAAAGTAAAACTAGTCCCATAGGAGCCGTGGTGCGATGGCTCAGCTGATAAAGGTGCTTACCACCAAGCCTGATCCCAGGGCTCACAGGTTGAAAGGGGATAACTGACTCCCACAGGTTGTCCCCAACCTCCCCACTCACATGGTGGCATATGCATGCTCACCTGCCACACATATAAACCAAAAACAAATGTAATGCATTTTTTTTGTTTGTCACTTTTTAAAAAAAGATTAATTTATTCATTGTATATGAGTGCACACTGTAGCTGTACAGATGGTTGTGAGCCTTCACGTGAATTTTGGAAATTGAATTTAGGACCTCTACTTGCTCTGGTCAACCCCACTCGCTCAGTCTCTGCTCACTCCAGCTCAAAGATTTATTATTATAAATAAGTACACTGTAGCTGTCTTCAGACGCACCAGAAGAGGGTGTCAGATCTCATTACAGGTGGTTGTGAGCCATCATGTGATGTGGTTGCTGGGATTTGAACTCAGGACCTTCGGAAGAGCAGTCTGCTCTTACCCACTGAGCCAGCTCACCAGCCCTTGTTTGTCACTTTTTAAAATGTATTTTTATTTAGTTTTTTTTTTGTGACAGGATCTTACTATACAGCTCTGTGTATATGTGTATATGTATGTGTGTGTGTGTATATATATATATATATATACATATATATATATATATATATACATATACATACACACATACACGTACACATACATACACATACTGTTGCCTAGAACTCCCTATGTAGACCAGTTAGCCTCTAACTCAGAGATCCATCTGCCTCTGAATGCTGGAATTAGAGGCATGCACCACCATGCCTGGTATGTATATATATATATATATATATATTACATTTTCAAAGTCCTGTAGCAATGGACCTCTTGGTTATTGGTAACAAGTGCAAATTTATAGTAATCATAATGTTTGTGTTTTCTGAGCCCTGCCTGCTTGGCATTCATCTAAGCCCTTTAAACTTGATAGCTTATTTAAGCTATACAACAAGCTTGAAATCAGGCTGTCTGTATCTTGTTATCTATATTTCCCAGCAAGGAAACAGGCTGGGAGAGGTTAAGGCAGTTGCCCAAGGTCACAGTGAATGAGCAACAGAGTTGAGGTGTGAGCTCAGACATCCAGGCCTTAGGGATTTCTCTTTCCTGCTAGGACACTGTGCCTCCAACTGGAGAGGGTCAGTGCCTTAAGTCATTTAGTTGAAATATTCCCGGGCGGAGAGGGTAACAGAAGTGACAGAGGGAGCTACAATTCAGCTAGACCGTGTTCCAGCACACCAAGGCATAGGGGGCTGAGGAGCACCCTTGGAAGTGAACACCATGGGTCCTCAGAGCTCCTCCCAAGAGCCCTGCCTGAGTTCAGGGCAGATGAGCTGCTATGAATGGGGAGGGAGGTGTGACACACATAGGGGTGTCTGTGGCTTGCTGTGGGTCTTTGCTTTAGTTGTGGTTAGCTAGCAGGGTAAGGATGCGTTGCTCTGCGTGAAGGAAAGGCAGGGTTACCTGCCACTAACACCTGAGCTCTTACCATCTCCACATCCATCCAAAGGAGCACCAGGCAGCCACTAAGGAGACTCCATCTTGGGCCTCCATACGGGCATTTTGAAGAACAGGGCACTGCAGTACAAGGCTACCTGTCCTCTATACTAGGGGTTGAGTTTTTTGCCCAGGGCCTTGGAAATGTGAGTGGCAAGCCTCAGGTTTTGTAGACTCTTGAGTAAATATTTGTAAACTACTTGCCTGAGATCATTGTCAGCCACACTCTTTCCTGTGTGGCCATAGTGACTTTTTATGAGTCCTATTTTGATGGGTTGCATGGGTTGGGCTTGAGACACATGGCTGATATCAGACCTGGAGCCTCCTTTGTGCTGGGCACTATGCTAAGCCCAGGACATGTGGAGACCCTTTAAATTCTTGTCTTCATTGACCAACGTCCAATAAATACCACACTGCATAAGTCTAGAAAGACTGACCACACAGAAGAGCCTGCTCTGGTTTGAAGTCAGGGATTCCAGGCCCTGGCCAGAGGCCAAGCAAACGACTTTGTCCTTCTCTGGTCAGGGCACCAATATTGCATCAGGCAAAGCCCTGGGTGTGGCTGTGGCTACAGGCCTGCAGACAGAGCTGGGCAAGATTCGGAGCCAGATGGCGGCTGTGGAGCCTGAGCGGACGCCATTGCAGCGCAAGCTGGATGAATTTGGGAGGCAGCTGTCCCATGCCATCTCTGTGATCTGTGTGGCTGTGTGGGTCATCAACATCGGCCACTTTGCTGACCCGGCCCACGGTGGATCCTGGCTCCGTGGTGCAGTCTACTACTTCAAGATCGCTGTGGCCCTGGCTGTGGCTGCTATCCCCGAGGGTCTCCCAGCAGTCATCACTACATGCCTGGCCCTGGGCACAAGACGTATGGCACGTAAGAATGCCATTGTGCGGAGCCTGCCTTCTGTGGAGACGCTGGGCTGCACCTCGGTCATCTGCTCTGACAAGACGGGGACGCTCACCACCAATCAGATGTCTGTCTGCAGGGTGAGTGGCAGCTGGGGTGGGTGGGGCCTGCTGGAGTCAGGTAATGTTGGGCTGCCTGACCTTTTTGAGGGGTAAAGGATGGAGAACCTGTGCTCCGTCTCCCAGTTGGCAGTGGGGAGCAGCAGATGAGGTCTTCCATGTGTATAAACACTGCATCAGTGCTTGCCTTGCTATATCCCTGAGTCTCTGTGTCACTGCGGTATCCAGGGCAGGTCATTTCCAGTCTTGGACCTTAGTCTCCTCATCTGAAACCTACATCTGAGCCCTGCCAGGTGACTACCTTAAGGATCCAAGAGCAAGTCAAGTGCAGCCCTCATGTCATTGGACCCAGATTCTATCCTGCTCTGGCTTGTCTGTACACCTGATGCCTGTCACCAGATAGGCTGGCTCCAGTGACCTAGGAAGGACTATAGGGCAGCAATTATTTATTCCTGGGCACTTGATCCCACATCCCGGGTCCACTGTCCATGTGTTCAGGGATTCTGGCTGGAATTCCAGGGGACAGAGGTCCATTCTAGCTCAGCCTGGAGAGCTGGGAAAATGGTGACTGTTGTGGGTTTCACACCTCCCCAGGTGCTCATCCTGCCCCAGGCTTCTCCTGCCTCTGCTCTCACAGTCTGCCTAGTAGGCCCTAGGAACTGGCTCAGGACTCGAGACATTACAGCCCCATGGAATTCCACCAGAGCCTGGCATAGGAGAGAGGCATGAGCAAGGTCTGCTGGCCTGCGTCCTCTGACTAAATCCTAGCAGGATTTTACCGGTTCTGTGTTCCTTGACTCAAATAAAGATCCGAGCATGGTATGGGGAAGTGCCAGTGGCTGAGCATGCTGGGTAATGGATCCTGCTTGTTAGAAGACTGTCCCAGAACAGAGAGGACAAGAAGGAAGGGATGGCACGGAGTACCTCAGGGTGCTAGACTGGTCACTGGCTTGAGAATGAGCTGCAATAAATCGGTCTCAGCTGGCTGATGGACCAGGAAATGGACTGTCCTGATGGGGGAAAGGGCAGGTAGGGACTGGCTCTGAGCAGAGAGTCATTCTCTGGGGTCATCTCTGGATGGGAGGAAACTATCTCAGAGCAAGATGCGTGTTTCTTCCTTGAAGGTAGAGAAGTTTTTGTTCAGCCAGGTTCTGGGCCCACTTTCTCCCTATGTCACTGGTGGAGAAATGAACCTTAAACAATTAAAAAGGGCTGCACAAAGAGGTGAACAAGTGCTCAGGTATCCTGCTCAACCAGGGACCTCTCGTGTTGGCAGTGGTCTCAGGCACTGAAAAATGGGCCACAAAACCCTCAGGAGTCCCGAGCAAATGGACACTGAGAGCCTGGTGCCTCTGGGCAGAGCCGCATCTCAGGTGCCTAGTCTGGACCCTACACTCACTCTTTCAGCCTAGTGGAGAAGAAAGACCCTTCGGTGATTCCCCTCAACTGCCTCAGATATCCTCCTGGGTCAGACTTCCATTAACCTGAGCCCACTTTTGTGCTCGCAGATGTTCGTGGTGGCTGAAGCAGAGGCAGGCACCTGTCGTTTGCATGAATTCACCATTTCGGGTACCACGTACACCCCAGAGGGCGAAGTGTGAGTGCGGGAGCGAGGCCAAGGTGGGATCAAGTGGGCGGAGCTACCAAAGGGGCCCTAAGGAGCGGTTTCCTTGGGGGCGGGGCTAGGCCCTGTGCTGATCTTTCACTCTCTGCAGGAGGCAAGGGGAGCAGCCTGTGCGCTGTGGGCAGTTTGATGGGCTAGTGGAGCTCGCCACCATCTGTGCCCTCTGCAATGATTCTGCGCTGGACTACAATGAGGTTTGCGTCCACTCTTTACATAACCTCCCCAGGTTCCATTTCTCAGGACACGTCACCTTTTTCCTTTGCCCAGAGTCTCATTATTTCTGGTTGGTGGTCTTAGCTGCTTCAGTGGGCCATGTTCCAAGAACATGATCACCCCTGGACACCCTTACTTCCAACCCTCTTCATTCTGCTCAGATTGTTTCTGTATCCTTGACCCCCGGGTCTCTTCAGGTAGGAGTGAGAGGCTGCCTTGTAAGCGGCTGGAAGGCCAGGGATGCTTTGGGGAGACATTGGGTGGTGGACAGGGCATGAGTGGACTTTAAAGTAGAAAGCGTAGCATGGGGAAGGCTCTGCAAAATCTAGCTGTGACACACATTGAATATCATTTGTGTGTCTGGAGCAGGGGAATGAAACATATGGGAGGATGCTCCTGCCTTCCGGGAACACTAAGCCAGGCCAGGTCAGCTTCCATGCTCAGCCAAGGGCAAGCAGGCAGCCACTGAAGGGTTTGTGCAGAGGACTGGTGTAGCCGCCTTAGCTCTCCCAAAGATGTTCTCTGTAGACAGCAGCACAGAAGGTTACAACACAGGACCTGGGGGTGGGGGTGGGGGTGGGGTGTAGATGTACTCATATAATTCCAGCACTTGGGAGCCTCAATTCTCCACTTGAGGCTGGAGAGTCAGTTGTGAATCTGAGGCCATCCTGAGTATATAGCAAGCTCCCATCTCAAAATAAGTAGAGACAGCAGGAAGCCTTCATATCCTGTGCACTGTGATCCTCCAGGCCAAGGGTGTGTATGAGAAGGTAGGAGAGGCCACAGAGACCGCCCTGACTTGCCTGGTAGAGAAGATGAATGTGTTTGACACAGACCTGAAAGGACTGTCGCGGGTGGAGCGTGCTGGCGCCTGCAACTCAGTGAGTAGAACGGGCCTTAGCCATGGCTGCATAGCCAGGGGTTCTGGGGTGTCTGGAGATGTGAAAGAGAAAGGCATAGGTTTGGGGAGGCTTCAAGGAAGGATAGAGGACCTGGGGCACCTTGCAGGATGAATCTGTGGAGCAGAGAGAGGAAAAGGCTGGCTGTGCATACAGGCTTCCAGATGGGAAGTGCACACATTTTGGTGGGAGCCTTGAATGCCAGAGTCAGAGAAGTATGGAGTGTAGGTCACCGGGAAGAAGAGTCTTATTGAGCGTCTAGTGAGGAGCAGGCAAGAGTTGTCAGCTCTGTCCTTTATGCCTGGACCCTGCAGGTCATCAAGCAACTCATGCGGAAAGAGTTCACCCTGGAGTTCTCCCGGGACCGGAAGTCTATGTCCGTGTACTGCACACCTACTCGTGCTGACCCCAAGGTCCAGGGCAGCAAGATGTTTGTGAAGGTGAGGTCTGCCTGTGTAACCTGGGGTAACTCTTGGGATTTGGGGAGTGGAGTGGGGTAGGTGGGAGGCAATCTGGCCTTCAGTCTCTAAAATACCCAAGGGAGCTTAGCTCAGTTGGTTGATTATTTGCCTAGAGTACAAGAGGCCATGAGTTTGTTCCCCAGAACAATGTAAACCAAGTGATGTATGCTTATAATCTCAGCACTTGAGGAAGTAGAGATAAGAGAATTGGTGAGTTTGAGTTCATAAACTTGGGCTGCGTGAGAGACCCCGTGTAAAAAAGAATAGAAAGGAAAAACAGATAAACAAAAAAACAACCAAAGCCCCCAGAGTGCAGCCCCAGGGAAGATCAGGGAGCCGTGAGGCCCATTGGTAATGTGATGCTGTGGAGTGAGAGTGGCCAGCATGCCATGGGGACCTGAGAACAGCATCCAGTGGTGAAGGGACCACACTGCCTTATCACAGGACTCTGGGGCCACTGGTGCTCCTCTCCACAGAGAGGTGCCCTATGGGAATGACAAAGTTGCACTAGAATGTCTCAGAAGCCCTTTTGCCTCAGATGGTTGGTGGTGATCTGGTTGCTACTCTTGGGAAGCCGAGACCTAAGCAGGGGAAGGAGCAGGTCTCAACCCAGCCTTCCAGAGCCACTTTCAAACCTGACAGAAGGATCCCATCCCTAGCTTGGTCCTAAAGTGAAGGTGTTAGTCCCTGTAAAAGGACAGAACTTCTATCCTGGGAACCCTGGCCATTCCGAGAAGGTAGCCCCTGGGTTTTTAGGCTACAGGATAGGAAGATGTCACTGATGGGTTAGCCAGAAAGCAATCCTAGACCCAGGTGAGGTCCAAGGTGAGCCCCTGATGAAACTGAGGAATCAGTCACCCCTCCACCAAAGCTACCTTGCCAGGGTCACACCTGCCACACTGCATGTCCTCTTTCAAGTGGCACTTAACATGCCTCCCTGCTGCACAGAATGAGAATCCCATTGTTACCAGGCAAGCAGGGAGGAGACACAGGTTCCCATGAGAGATGCTGATCCCACCCAGACATGCAAATGTTGTAGCAAGCCTTCTCATTTGTGGGCTGGTAGAGACGGGAGACCACTGGTGGTCGGCTGTGACCTTGCCTGCCCGGCTGCTTTTCTCACAGTGAGGTGCACCAGGTTCCCCCTTTGAACTTACAAAGAATGGTTGGTTCTTCCCTTCCGTGTGCTCTCTTTGTCGGCCTTCATCTGTCCGTAGTGGCTTGCAGTTTTCTCTATGGAGTGGCAAGGAAGGCCAGGGACCTGGCTGTGTAGAGTTGACTCCTTTCCTTCCCTCTGCAGGGAGCTCCTGAGAGTGTAATTGAGCGCTGTAGCTCAGTCCGAGTGGGCAGCCGAACAGCACCCCTGAGCACCACTTCCAGAGAGCATATCCTGGCCAAGATCCGGGACTGGGGCTCAGGCTCTGACACACTGCGCTGCTTAGCCTTGGCCACCAGGGACACACCCCCAAGGAAGGAGGACATGCATCTAGATGACTGCAGCCGGTTTGTACAGTACGAGGTGGGTGCTGAGAGCCGGGTTCCTGCAGTGGCTGGGCACACAAGAGGGCAAGGATAGACTCAGGTTGTGCTTGCCTCTGCCTCCTCCCCACAGACAGACCTGACCTTCGTGGGCTGCGTGGGCATGTTAGACCCACCGAGACCAGAGGTGGCTGCTTGTATCACACGCTGTTCCCGGGCTGGCATTCGAGTGGTCATGATCACAGGGGACAACAAAGGGACAGCTGTGGCCATCTGCCGCCGACTTGGCATCTTTGGGGACACGGAGGATGTGTTGGGCAAGGCCTACACGGGCCGTGAGTTTGATGACCTCAGCCCAGAGCAGCAGCGCCAGGCTTGTCGCACTGCCCGGTGCTTTGCCCGAGTGGAACCCGCACATAAGTCTCGAATCGTGGAGAACCTACAGTCCTTTAATGAGATCACTGCCATGGTGAGGCTACGGGGGCAGAGCCTGGGAGATGCTTAATTTGATTACAGCTGTAACCTAGTCTTGCTGTCAACCTTGACTCTACACTGACCTTGATCTTCAAATGTTTTTGTTAATCACGTGCTTTACCATTGAGGTGACCCCCCAGCCCTTTGAGCCTCTTATTGTTTACATTAAGCTTAATCCTGACATGTGTTTGAATGTTGACCTGGTCCAGAACTGATCACAGACACTGACTCTGATTCCCCTGTACTGTTCAGTTCTTTATGCTGACGTCAATCTTGACCTGGTCTCCAATCTGGCTTCCAAACTTGATGATGATGTCACTGATCATAAGGACAGTGACCTTGACTCCAACCTCTATTTTAATTTGTGATTTTACCTTCAGCCTGAGTTCTGTCTAGAACTTGTCCTTCACCTTGACTCCCATATGTATCTGAGAAAGCTAGCCCTTAGTTTGGGCCATAACCATTACCTCGTCTCTGGATTGACTTCAGCTTTCCCCACAATCTCAGTCTCATGATCGACTCCATATCGAACCTGAGTCTCACACCTGTCCTCAGAGTTGGTCCACCTCATCCCTACCCCTGCCTCATCATCATCTGTAGACCTAGGATTGATCTTGTCCATTCACCCTAGCCTACATTAATCTCATTGTCAAACCAATTTATAAGATCATCCTCTCTCTCTTCTCTCTCTCTCTCTCTCTCTCTCTCTCTCTCTCTCCATTTTCATTTCAATACAGGCTTCAAGCTGATCTTGAACTTGTGATTGTCCTGCCCCTGTTTTATGAGTGGCTGGGACTACAGGCTTACTCTCAAAGCTCATTTGATCCCACCACATTTCCTCTGTCCCTGTGTCTGAGACCTTGGGGACATCCCCTAACACTAGGATTGCTTGGGGTAAGAGGACGTAGGCAAGTCTCTCAGGTGTGTCCTACCTGGCCCGGCCCACAGACTGGCGATGGGGTGAATGATGCACCAGCCCTGAAGAAGGCAGAGATCGGCATCGCCATGGGCTCAGGCACTGCTGTGGCCAAGTCAGCAGCAGAGATGGTGCTGTCCGATGACAACTTTGCCTCCATTGTGGCTGCAGTAGAAGAGGGCAGGGCCATCTACAACAACATGAAGCAGTTCATCCGCTACCTCATCTCCTCCAATGTTGGCGAGGTTGTCTGGTGAGGCTCCGTGCTCCCTCCTCCCAAGCCCCTGTACCAACCAGCTCTGTCCCTGAGGGGGCCACCCCTGTGGTACAATCCAGCATCCTCTACAACCCCCCCCCCCCAAGCCATGGTCTTCCTCTTCATAGCTTCTTCCGTTGAGACCCATAAGACTGGAGAAGCAACTTCACCACAGGGCAACAGGGTGTCTACATGTATGCATGCACTGATATGTGTGTGTATGTATAGTGTGTTCAGGTGAGAGGTCTATGCTTAGGAATGTGTGTGTGCTCTCATGCACTGTTGAATATAAACACAAACAGGATGTATAACAGAGTGTGCTTATGTTCACATTTCTGTTTGCATGGGAGAGATGCCTGTTGGATGTGTGAATTCACATGTACTCAATGCATGTGGATTCTGCATCTTCGCACTTTTGGGCCAGCACATGGGTGATTGCTTGTGTTTATGTGTGACAGGTGTTGGGTGTTTGCACATCTCTGATACTTGGGCATGTGGTATGTGTGCATACACCCACCTGTCCTTGGTAGTCCTGTTATCCTCATGTCCCTCACTCTTGGGCTGCAGAGGAAGCTGAGGAGGGCCCCTCCTTCAGCCTCGGGTAAGACCTGGAGCTGGACCCTCTAGTGGTAGCTGGCCTGCCTGGGCTAGAGCCCGTGACTCTGGTTTTAGCATCTTCCTCACAGCAATTCTGGGCCTGCCCGAAGCTCTGATCCCTGTGCAGCTGCTCTGGGTGAACCTGGTAACAGATGGCTTACCGGCCACAGCCCTTGGCTTCAACCCACCAGATCTGGATATCATGGAGAAGCCGCCTCGGAATCCCCGTGAGGCCCTCATCAGTGGCTGGCTTTTTTTCCGCTATTTGGCTATTGGAGGTGAGCGGGGCTCCAGCCTTCAGGGGCATCCTAGGTTTGCAGGCTGCAGATAATGCAACTCAGCCAACATCTGCTAATAGACTCTGTGGGCTCACGTGACTGAAAAGACTAGGCACAGCCTATGGCTGGATCTGGGCCGTGGTCTGGTCTATCAGCTTCTACCTTTTCTCCTTCAGATAAGGTCTCTCACTAACCTGGAGCTTGCCCTTTTTGGAGGGTGGGGGCTGGGGGAGGGTTAGGCTGACTGGCCAACAAGCTCCAGTGATCCTCCTGTTGGTATCCCTACAAACCCACAGTCCTGGGGTTACAGCACACATAGTCACATCTAGCCTTTTACATGTGTGATGGGAACCCAAGCTTGGATCTTCAGTTGTGTCCACTGAGTCATCTCCTGAGCCCTGGGAGACGTTGGGTTAATTTTTATAACAGTCACAGACCTGTTTTTATTAGTACATATTGGATCAGTCACTATGCCTAAGAGTATGGCCTGCCAGGTTACTACTGAGGGCCTACCATTGGCACAGGATAGATGTTAGCATACCATGGCTTAGGGAGGGGATGATTGGGAAAGGGGCATGCATAGCTAAGAACCTCACCTGCCTACTACAGCGTCCCCTCTTCCCCTGCCCACAGTGTATGTAGGCCTGGCTACAGTGGCTGCCGCCACCTGGTGGTTCCTGTATGACACCGAGGGACCTCAAGTCACCTTCTATCAGCTGGTGAGCAAGTAGAGACCAGACAGGTGGGGCTCTGGATTATGAGGTCGAGGGAGTTCCAGAGAGAGACTCAGCCTCCGAAACTGGCCTGCAGCTCTCCTTTCCCATCTCCAGGTGTGAACACCATCCTCCAAGTAGCTTGCTTGGCCCTGGAAGGCCACAGGGCCAGCACAGCCCCCAGCTCAAGGAAATATTATTCTCTGACAATCATTTAAGGGGTACTAGGTATCTTACCTTTACCTCAGAACCCTGAAACATTGAGGGCCCAGAGGTGTGAGCCCTGAAATGGTGGGACTTCGGGCTGAGGGTCAAACTGAAGAGATTGAAGGAAGACAGTTGAATCACCCACATAGTATTTCTCAGATGGGACCCACTGACCTCTAGAATCTCGTGACTGGCAGGAACCTACAACCACACAGCACAGTGTGGAGCAGCCTTAGCTCAGTTCAACTCTGGAAACCAGCTAGACCCCTCTCAGCTACTGTCTGTCCTTCTGGCCCTTTGCTTGATTGAAGCAGACATTACAGAACAATGTACAGGGATTGCTAAGGGAGTGTTGCTTTCCTTAGAGCATGCTACCTACATTATTGGAGAGGATGCAGCCCCAGAGCCATGTTCTGGCTCTGGCACCCAGCAGCCCTCAAGCCCATGAGTCCATCCACCATGGTACAGAGCATAGCCCTGCCTCCTTCAAAGGCTATTTTCTCTCTTACCTCAGTCAGGGATCACTCCATCCTTGATCATTCCAGCATCTCTGGCTCCCACGGTAGCTTTGGGCTGTGCCTCCACACATCATTGTCTTCACCTTTCTTTAGATCAGGAGTGCTCAACCTTCCTAAATGCTATGGCTGCCGCCCCCCTACCCACGTTTTACAGAATTATTTACTTATTTTATGTATGTGAGTACACTGTAGCTGTTTTCTGACACACCAGAAGAGGGCATCAGATCTCATTACAGATGGCTGTGAGCCACCATGTGGTTGCTGGGATTTGAACTCAGAACTTCTGGAAGAACAGTCAGTGCTCTTAACCACTGAGCCATCTCTCCAGCCCACTGTGACCCTTTAATACAGCTCCTTACATTGTGGTAACCCCCAATCATAAAACTACTTTCATTTCTACTTCATAACTGTAACTTCACTACGGTTATGAATTGGAATATAAATATCTGATGTACAGATGGTCTTAGGTGACCCTTATAAAAGGGTCATTGGATGCCTCCCAGGGGCGTCACAGCAGCCCATGGGTTGAGAACAAGGATCTGTGTAGATCTTTGCTGCTTTAGAACGTGGATCCCAAATCTCTAGGGATCGCCTTTCTCTCTTCTGAGATCCAACCCTATAAATGCCGTTTCCTTCCTCTGAGATTCTCACAGGCCTGTGAAAACCCAGTCTCCCCACAATGATCTCTCTTCCATCTCCTCTCAGATCCACTGTCTGCCTGGTCATTGAAGCTGACACCTAAGAGTCACATTAGACATCTCCTTAAGTCCCCAGTTAGCCTGATGGGATATTTTCTTCTCAGCAGTCCTTAGGGTCTTCCTTTTCTCATTCAGCCACTTGGTTGGGAAATGTCCATCAAACACCACTCACTGTGGCTTGGCCACAAATAACTGAGTGTGGAAGTGCTAGTCAGAGGGTCTCTACAAAAAACTGGCAGTCTGAGGAAGTCTGATGGCCTGAGGAAGTTGAGACTCCTATTCAGGGTGGCAAGTTTTTCAGTGGGGAGTTTAGGCACACCGTGTTTTATTTGTCTATGTGGGTACATGACATTAGGTGTCTTCCTTGATTACTCTCAACCTAATTTTCTTGAGACAGAGTCTGTCACTGAACCTGGAACTCATAGATTCATAGATATACCTAAGCAGGCGGTCAGTGTGCCCCAGAGGCCTGCCTGTCTCTGCCATCTTTCCAGCCTTAAGTTGTCAGATTTCAAGAAAGGGATCTTTGGGGTTACTCCCAAAAGGGAACACTCTGATTCATGACTTTTTAAAAAGATTTTGTTTGTTTGTTTTTAAGTTCGTGTGTGGAGAGTGTTTTACTTGTTTGTATGTCTGTATATCATGTGTCCCTGGTGCCTGCAAAGGCCAGAAGAGGGTGTCAGATTCCTGGAATTGTAGTTAAAGTTATAAGCTTCCATGTGGGTGCTAGGAATCAAATCTAGGGCCTCTGGAAGAGCAGCCAGTGCTCCTAACGACCAGGGTATTCCTCCAGCCTCCTGGTTCATGACTTCTTAAACTTTTTTTACTTGAAACCCCTTCTTATCCAAGAAATTTGTATATGGCTGGGCGTGGTGGAGCTCGCCTTTAATCCCAGTACTTGGGAGGCAGAGGCAGGTGGATTTCTGAGTTCGAGGCCAGCCTGGTCTACAAAGTGAATTCCAGGACAGCCAGGACTACACAGAGAAACCCTGTCTCAAAAAGCAAAAAAAAAAAAGGAAAGAAATTTGTATATGTTCCCAAGCGTATAGCTATAAAAATACATATACAAATCAATTACTTGTTAATAGTAAATCACAAGGAAATTTATTTTAAAATAATTATGCCAACTAGGACCTTAATCCCAGCACCTAGGAGGTAGAGGCAGGTGGATTTCTGTGAGTTTGAGACTAGTCTGGTCTACTTAGCAAGTTCCAGGCCAGCCAGAGATATATAGTGAGACCTGTCTCAAACAAATCAAAAGCGGGCTGGAGAGATAGCTCAGCAGTTAAAAACACTGGCTGCTCTTATAGAGGACCTGGCCTAGATCCTCAGCAAATGTGTAACAGCTCACAACAGCCTGCAACTCCAGGTCCAGGGGGATCTGATAACCTCTGAGGGTACCAGACAAAGACACTCACGTGGTACACAGACATACATGCAAGCAAAACACCTACACATATAAAAGTGTGTGTGTGTGTGTGTGTGTCCAAACCAGAGCTATAGAGATAACTCAGTGGTTAAGAGCACTGGCTGCTCTTACAGAGAACCCAGGTTCAATTCCCAGCAGCTCATCACTGCCTGTAATTCCAGTTCCAGGAGATCTGACACCTTCATACAGACATGCATATATCAGTGCACATAAAATAAAAATAAATCATTTAAAAATCAAAACCAACAACAGTACCCAGATCTCTGGTATAGATCTAATTTCACCATTAAAGAGAAAAGTGAGGTGCACGCTACTGAGCTGGAGGTGTTTGCTCTCTGTTTTTATATGGCCTAGTACCCAGGTCCAGGAAATGCTATTGCCTGGTATCAGGCTGGGGGTCCCACACTGATCAGCATAATCAAGACGGTTGTACTCACAGGCCAACCTGGTCTACAGATTCCCTCACTGGGACTCTAAATTGCGTCAAGTCAACAATTAAAAGGAACCACCACACCCATCCTCAGTCATATGACCCCTTAAAGGATTCAACCCAGTTTCAGAAGCTGGGCTGGGGCTGAGGGTGTGGCTCAGTTGATACAGTGTTTGCCTAACCCGCAGGACAGTCTGGGTTTGGTTCATGCTACTCAGTAAACTGGGTACGGGGCTGTAAGCTCAGCTTGTAGGAGGGATGTAGCCAAGCCATAGTTGTCGATAGGGTTTCTCCTGTGCAGCAGCAGGGCTCATGCACAGAGCCAAGGGTGCCCATCTGTCTCTGGACAGATCTCTCTCAGAGGATTTGTCTCTACAGCACTATGCGTGTTGCTAATAAGCCCTGGCCTTAAAGATCTTCAGATATATACTTGTAAAAATGAAGTTCTGTGCAGGAGACCCAAGTAGACTAATAGTTATGAGTGTTCACACTCATCCCGATAGTGTGAGAGAGAACGAGGCGGAAGTTCTCCCAGACATCCTCAAACATCTTACTGCAGGAGACTCTGAGCGAGGCTAGTGAGCAACAAGAAAGGTCCCTGGAGATGTAGGGTGGGAGGAGCACTTCCTTTTCGGCAGTGAGAGCTTGTTAACTACAGAGGATGCATGCATTAAGGCTGAGCCCTGGCCACCATTCTCTATGTCATAAGCAGAAAGCAAGGAGCAAAAAGCCAGGTAGGAATGGAACCTTGCATGATGTCAGTGTCAGTTAAAGAGGGTTTTGTCTGCTCCAGAGGTCAGTTCTATTTAGGCATAATTGTATTGATTGAAACGCACAATTGCTTCATGTGTTTATGAGGTCTCTTTTGGTCACCTCCCTAACTTCTGCATTTCAGAGTCCCATGAGTCCCAGCCCAGACCCCTCTTCAACCCCATGGCCTCCTAGTGCCTTCCCCAGCCTAACACCAGCTGCTCCCATTCTCCACAAATTGCCACCCAGGATAGTCACCCTATGACCCAATCCCTTGCAGTACTGAGCTCACTACTCATCCTCGGGGGGCGGGGGTGGGGAGTGGGGGGAGAGGCTTCCCTCTCCTCTGTCCAGCACCTCAGTAACAGCTGTTCACCGGGGACCCTATCACCTTATCTTCAGAGGAACTTCCTGAAGTGCTCTGAAGACAATCCACTGTTTGCTGGCATTGACTGCAAGGTTTTTGAGTCACGCTTCCCCACAACCATGGCCTTATCTGTGCTTGTGACCATTGAAATGTGCAACGCCCTCAACAGGTAGGCTGGGCAGAGGAGTCCAAGACAGACTGGGGTCTAAGGCCAAAAGAGACCAGAATTGGATTGAGATCCAAGCAGAATGAAGATTGAGGTCTCTGGACCAGAGAGCTGATAATAAGTTCTGAGAGTTGGTGGGGCTGGGATTCAGGAGAGAAAGGTCTGGGGTATGATGAAATGTAGATTCAGGACAGAGAAAGTGGGCCCAAGCCCTGAGCTGGGCCTCTGGGGTGAATGGGGTGTGCAGCAGAAATATCCACCCTGGTTCTACAACCAAGGTAGTGAGGTGATTGCTGAGGTGAGTGGGCCCACCATAGCCTGACATCCTGTCCTGAGTGGGTTGCTGTGCCCTTCGTAGCGTCTCTGAGAACCAGTCACTGCTGCGCATGCCACCCTGGCTGAACCCTTGGCTGCTGGGGGCTGTGGTCATGTCCATGGCTCTGCATTTTCTTATCCTCCTGGTGCCACCTCTGCCTGTGAGTTACCGCCATGCCTCCTCCCTCCGAAGTTCCTGGGGTTACAGTCATCAAGTAGTCCTCAGATACTAGAGGTCCCAACTGAGTGCCAGGCCTTCCTAGGCCTTGGGCAGGCGTGACAGTAGGGACAGATGTGTCTAGCCATCATTCCACAGATATTCCCACCTTCAGGGGACAGAAAAGGTGGAGCCCTTTTGCTGAGGGGTTGGCCTGGGCCTGAGTGGAAGTCAGGGAAGGATTGGGTGGGCAGGGGGATAGCACAACCTCTGGGAAGCCCAGTAGGCAAAGGTGTGAAGGAAGGGTTTCCAAGGACATGCCCATGAAGAGCCCACTGGAGTCCAGGTGAGTGACACCGGCAGCCTGTAACCGGGCCTCCCTGCCCCTACCAGCTCATTTTTCAGGTGACCCCACTGAGTGGTCGGCAGTGGGGGGTGGTGCTTCAGATGTCTCTGCCTGTCATCCTGCTCGATGAGGCCCTCAAGTATCTGTCCAGGAATCACATGGATGGTAAGTGGGAGACCTGGCCCCTTCTGCTTCCTCCCCAGCTACTTCCTGCCTGCCTCTGCTCCCAAATCCGAATTGCACTGGATGCAAGGTACACGGTAGGAGAGTTGTTTTTCAATCAGGAAGTGGAGGACATAAAGAGTCCTAGTGGCTATGATGCAATGACTTGCCTGGAGAGGTGTCTTGCACTGTAGGAGCCTTGACTGGGCCTATTGGGAACACTGCTCAGGGCCACGCTGCCTCAGCTTCCTCACTTGGCCATACCCTGTCCCCGCACAAGCCCTCACTGCCCCCTCCTCACCCTGCCTCACACACCCATATGTGGATAAGATGCGGTGGTAGTCCTGGCCTTGGCCTCTGACCCTCCTGTACTGGCCTGTCTTTATCCAGGTGTTCTCGGGACATTTATGCAGGCTCGGAGTAGGCAGCTGCCGACTACTTCCAGGACCCCATACCACACCGGGTTGGCTTCTTGGGTATCATTTTCATGGGTGGAAACAAAGGGGAGGATTTGTCTTCATTCAGGAGGAATGAACACTGACAGGGTTAGGTCCAGAGAAGAAAGCTAGCGAGCTACAGAGAGACCTGGGTTGGGCTCAGCAACTAGCTAAGACCTGCTTTGGGCATCTGGGACTTTGGGGGCCACTTCTAGTTGGAATGTGACCCCTGATCCAGGAAATAGTGGAGGCTATAAATAAACCTCATGCCTGCCATTCCATAAAGGCCCCCACACCCTCATGCTAACTGAATACTTTTTTTAAAAGCCTCAATGAGCCTCTCCCTCTTCTCTGGAGAGGTTTGAACAGAGAATGGCTGGACTCACAGAGCCCATGAGTGGGGCTGATGGCAGCTGGACTAGGCCATTCAGGTCCCTCCATAGACGGCTCTTTCAGGCTCACCATTGACCCTGGGAGAAGCCTGGAAGAAGTGGGTATGACCCTTGAGCTTCTGAGTTTCTGGCCAGCCAGCACAGGAGGGTCCCCCAGGAAGCCCCTCCCTCCACACTCAGCCCACAGCCAAACTCTCTTGCGAAGTGTGGCTTTGAGAAACAGCTAGAGGACATTTTTGTCTTCCTTGAGAGACAGCGTTCATCCCTGGTGACCACAGCAACCCAGGAGCTCAGCACATTTTCTTGAAGAAATTTAAAAATGAAAAATTTGTCCCCGTGGCTAAAATGTCTCATTCCCTTGGGGGAGCCCTGTGTCTGGGATACAAATCCATGCTGAATTCCTGGGCTCAACAGGAGGGGGGGTGATGACTAGATGTGGGGATTAGAGGGCTGCCCAGTGGGTGCTAAGGGAAATTACTAGAAGATTCTGGACTAATGCAAATTACATGGGTAAGGTAGAACCTGGCAGGATGGAGGCTGAGGTGTCTATAATAGAGATGGTACCTGTGAGGGGAAGCCCAGGGACACTGAAAGCCCAAAACACCAAGACGAGGCCCTGGTTATTCTCAGGGAGTAGGGACCACAAAAGGTGTGTAAGCATGGGGTGGGGCAGGGGAGTGTTGCAACTGTAAAGATACTGACATGACACTGGAATAGAAGCTGAAAAGATTGTGAGGCCTGAGGAAGAAACCAAATCCCAGCCCAGGGTGAATTGGCCCCAGGCCACACCTTTACCAACCTTCTTGACCCGAAATGGCGAGCACCATGGTCCTGGAGAAGTTTGATCTGAAAGGGAGTGAGCACAGGTCTTCAGGAGGGAACCCGAGCTGGGCACCTGTGGCTGCCCCTGGGGAGTGGTGTGCTTGCTGGAAGTCCAGACAGCTCAGCCTTGGGCCGGCAGGCGGCCGAAATCCCTTGGGCCTCCTAAAGCTGGACAGGGCGGGGGTGAGAGAGGGGACCCTTTACGTTCCCAAGCCAGCTCAGTGGCCTTTTAGGGAAGTTTTGCTGAGGCCCAATGCCTGTGGCTTCTCTGTAATTTACGAGGATGTGTCCTGGGGAGAGTTGTGGATGCAGGGTCAGCTCTGGGACTAGGGGTCCTCTCTCTCCACACTTGGCACTCTTCAGGTGTGACTGAGTGGCTGTCAGGACTGTAGGCTGGGATGGAGAAGCCGAGAGGGATGGCTCTGGGAGAGTCCAAGGTACAGGGTGGACCCAGAATTCCTTTAAGGACATATGGGCCATGGAAAGGATGGGGGGGGGGGCAGATTGAGGGGGTTTGTATGATGCCAACATCAGAAGGGAGGTAGGTAGGTGAGATGGACCGAGGTGGGTCCTTAGTCCCTATATGGGCTGCAAAGGTGAAGGTCAGCTTGAGTATATTCAGTTGAAATCAGACCACATGTGGGATGGAGAAGAGGCAAGGAGGACTTCCTGCTTGTGGACCTAACAGTGATGGAGGGCACCCACCAAATAGAAATATAAGAGTTTTCTTTGGGAATATTGAAGGGACATAGAGAGAGCAGCTGGATTCCTGGGGGCTCAGGGGTGCCCTTGAGGCTAGAGATAGACCATGTGTAGAAGGTTCTAGACCCTGAAAAGTAAGGGAGGGTAAGAGACTGAAACAGAAGCTGAAGGGAGCAATCTAAAATACCCACTCCTTGTCTTAATATGATTTCTCATTTTTTGTGTATGTGTGTGTGTTTTCCCCCCTCCAGAAAAAAAGGACCTGAAGTAAATCCTGGGAGCAGAGGGGAGTCTCCAGTGTGGCCCTCAGACTGAGAGCATCCAGGCATTTGTCCTGTTCCCACCCCTGCCTCCACACTCAGCCACCCGTCTCCTGGACCCTGCTGAACATAACAGGCCTTAAACAGGAATGGCCACCTCTCCGTCTGGTCCCAGGTTCCCGTCTCCCATTTCTGTCCCTCCCTACTGCTCTGGCCCAGAAGCTGAGTCCAGGAGGGGAAGCTAAGAAGCCAGAGCTGATTGCAGAGCCACCGCGCATTCCCCACCCCAGCTCTGCAACCTTTCCCCCGCTTGGAGATGGGCGAACTAGTGCCTCTGCCCTGATGGAGGACTCATGGGGGCCTTCTTACTGACTCTGACCTATTGCTTAGTTTGGGTCTGGAGCCTGGTCCGCTATGGGTAGGAGGAGTCTGAGGGAACCATCTGGGTCCAGCTGTGAACACAAGGAGAGGCAGCTCCTTCCACTTGGCTCAGCTTCCACCAAGTCCACTCCTGTGTCTGTTTATATATGTGCCGGCCGGCCCCAGGGGGTTGAAGGATCACAGGCAGATAGGAACATAAGAAGCAGGGGGCGGGCCTGGACAATGACTCCCTTTCCCAGGAGTGAGCCTGCGCTGGCTGGCTGACCTCAGCCCTATTCCCACCTTTGAGGCTCACTTCCTCAGCTCAGGTTGGCTCAGGGTGTCCTAATTTTACCGTCTATGCCCCTGGTGTCTGAGACTCCAGGCATCCCTGGGTCCATGTCAGCTTCTCCTGCCACCCAGCCTGGTGTGATACTTTGTCACTTGCTGCCTGGTCCCCTGGCATTACTCTTTGCTCTGCTCCTCCTAGCATACATTTTTTGAGTCAGAGAGATGTCACTAGGGAAGTGACTCCATAAGGGACTTCCTCCCCTACCTCCCCACTGAAAGAAAGCATCTCGTGGGGAATCTATCAGATGAACGTACATTGCTCTTCTTTTTTTTTTTTTCTCTTAACTCTGCTGTTGCCCCTTTGACAAAAGCTAGCTAACTGTCACAGGAAACGGAGTAAGTGTGACTTAGCTCTTCTTGGGTGTGTACAATATGATTATTTTATATGTAAATCAAGATTCACATCACTGTCCTGACCCCCAGTAACAAAAGCCCCCTCAGCCTACCTTGCAGACAGATGAACTCCGTGTTTGGCTGCCCACTCTCCTGCATCTCCTCCCCCCGCCCCCCGCAGGCTCTGGAGGGGCCTCAGAGAGAAATAGAGTTTGGAGGGATGGCTTGGCAGGAGCAGAGCGCTGTGCCCACTTGCTGATTGTTTCTGATGGAGAAATAAAGGTGTGTGTCTGAGGGATTGGAGCTGGTAGTCTTTTCTGAGCCCTGTGGGGCCCCTAGTTCTGTGGCTATGGTGGGGGAGTGGGGTGAAGGGGGAGGGCATCCACCTGGAATTAGCAGAGTTAAAAGTCTGGGGTCCCATCCCAAAGCCAAGTCCATCTCTTACTCAAAGATGGGGCTTTGAAAAACACTAAGTTGGAATCTCAAGACTGGACCCACACCCCAATGGCAGAAGTGGGGTGAGCCTGCCCTTCATTGGAACAGCCTGCTTATTGCTCCACTGTTAGCAGTTTAAAAGCAGCGCTCAACTGTTTAATCACATATTTTATGATTAACATGTCACCTCAAAGGAAAAGGAGCTGGGGGTGGAATGGAACCCCCTTGTCCCTTGGAATCCCGGGCATCCAGAACCTGACCCCAGCAGGCTGTTGCCTGTTAAAGGAGTGTAGTCACCTTCAGATGGATGAGCCACCCATGATATCTTTGTCCAACAGAAAATCTTTAGCAACATAGAAGCATAAATTATCAACACACACAGCTACATAGATAGCTTAAAACCATTGTGATAAGTCAACCATGGCAGTGCACGTCTGAAACCTCAGCACTAAAGAGGCTGGGGCAGGAGAGTTGCAGCAAAGGTCTGGGCCATCCTGGGATTTGTAGATAGGCAAATACCTGCTGGCAATTCTGTAGTGCCCATGATTCTCGATAGGGTTTCTCTCTTGCTATGTTTCCATCCCGTTGGCTTCAGCAATTAATCCCATTTCCAGTCCTATGCCCTCTCAAAGGTTTCTACCCATTCCCTATGATTCTCCCCAGCTCCTGCCTCCCAGGCACATCTCTGTGATGGTGCTTAGGATGAGCCAGCCTCCTCAGGTGGTCCTGGGAGACAGCTGTGAGAAGGGACTAGCCGTGTCTCTGGAGAGAAGGCTCACCGTGAAGGTTTAGCATCTAATCCTCTACCTAGCTGTCCTGGGATGGAGATCTGGATACCCAGGCCCTGAAACGCAGGGAAAGAGGTAGGACTAGCTATATCATCTGCAGAGCCCATTGCAAAGTGAAAACCTAGAGCCCCCAAACTTAGCCACTGAGCTGGGCTGGGTTCTAGTTAGTAAGATAAAACAGACAAAACTGCCCAAGGTGTTACAAAGCAGTGGTAGAGCACATTAAGGCGGGAAGGAAGAAAACTAGAATTCCATGGCCAAGTGTGGGGATTTTCTATGTTTGGGCGGGTATGTTATCTAAGTCACGCATCCATGAAGCTAATTGTGACAGAGGAGATAGCTTACACCCCGAGGAACTCCCAAGGATTTATTTTTCCAGTCGAATGGTTAGAAGTATTCTTGGTCACAAGATGTCTCTAAGTTCTCTCAAATATAAGCCCTGCGCTCTTAAGGTCTTAAATGAGCCCCATGACATGGGCATGGACAGCAAAGACTCACAAATGGGGAACCTATGGGCTTTCATCATAATGATAGGTTGCCGAGATGAGATGGTCTAAGCCTAAGGGAACTTGCAGAACATCTGTGTGGCCCCAGCTTCCCCAGCTATTCCCTATTTCTAGGGTGTGGTGGCCTGATCCATTTTGCCTCCACCCCCACCAGGGCTTGCCCAAATCCATCTCTCTCCAGCACACAGCATGGCATCCACAGCCCAAGGCAAGGCGGCCAAGGTAAACAGAGAGGTTTCCTCACCTCACCCAGGAGGGAATTCCCAGGCAATCCCGGCATACTCCTTTCTGGCTCCAAGGTGGCAGCTGCCAAGATGCCCCTAGGTCCCCTTGCTTTTCTGGGAACCAGGATGTTGTGCTCTCTGGGGCCCCTCTGCCAGGGGACAGGGTAGATTGTAGCTGTATTATGAGACATATAAGACCAGAATGGAAGACAGAACCAAGGAAGGAACCCGGGCATCCTGAGACCTGATCCCAAAGCACGGAACACCGGCATCCAGAACCTGACCCCAGCAGGCTGTTGCCTGTTAAAGGAGTGTAGTCATCTTCAGATAGATGAACCACCCATTGGTTCATTTCAACCAAAACCATTGTGATAAGTCAGCCATGGCAGTGCACGTCTGAAATCTCAGCACTAAAGAGGCTGGGGCAGGAAAGTTGCAGCAAAGTTCTGGGCCATCCTGGGCTGCCAAATGCAATTCTGTCTCAAAAAAAAAAAAAAAAAAAAAGAAAAGAAAAGAAAAGAAAAGAAAAGAAATAATCATTGTGTTGGTTGAAAGAGGCCAGATACTAATAGAGCTGTATGCTTGCACCTCCCTGGAGTTTCACACAAGGCAGGATAAATATAAATTATAGCAGATCAGTGGCTGCTGGGGCCTAGGTACTGGGAGAAGAGTGACTGCAAAGAGGTGGGAGGAGCCAGGTGTAATGGAACAGACCTTTAATCCTAGCAGAGGCTGGCAGATCTCTGAGTTTGAGGCTAGCCAGGTCTATAGAATGAGTTCCAGAACCGAGAGACCCTATCTACAAAAACCAAAGTGTGAGGGGTCAGGAAGAACCCTTCTAGGATAGTGGGCCAGAGAGCGGCACATGTATTTGTCAGAACTTACCGAAATGTCACAAGTAGAAGCTTAAAAAGGTGAATTCTACGTGAACTTAGTTTGATTTAAAAGAAGGAGCTAGCAGTGCAACTTGCCTGCCACATGCAACAGCTGGAGCTCCACATAAACTGGACTCGATGGCACATGTCCTAATCCCAGCACTTGAGAAATGGAAGCAGAAGGATCCGAAGTTCAAGGTCACTCCCTACTGCAAGGTCAACTGAAGATGCATGAGACTGTATCTTAAATAAATAAGAAAGAGTCATAGAAATGGTTAAGTGAACCTGTGTTGCCCATGGCTATAGAGGGGTGGCAACCTTGAGAACTGACCAAGAAACAAGCCTCTTCAGCGAGCGTAATGGAATTGGGAACAGGGACCTATGTCAGCCAGAGCCCCTTACTATTGGACAGAAAAGGTCTGCGGAGAAAGACACAGCAAGAATGGAGGTGGACCAGCAGACCACGATGCCTTGGGCACTAAGGATAGGCGCCAGCCTAGTTATGACCCACAGTGGGAGGGAAGAGGTCTGGAAAATTCAGACAATGGGGAGAAGCCAGGCCTGGGGCCATGGCTGGTACCCAGCCTTCTCCATAGACCTCCCCTTGACTATTAGGTCAAGAGCTTTGTTCCAACAGCATCAGAGGGCCAGTTGGGAGTTGGGGTAACTCCCTGAGGACACCAGGGCAGACCCATACAGTGTGGGAGTCGAACTGCCAGAGACCCTGAGTGACTAAGAAGATAAGTAGGAATCAATGCCACTCACCCTGTTGAGGACTCAGGCTGCCCTCCAGGCCTGGGCACTGGCTCCAGGATGGGCACTGACCCCCTCCATACCCACACAGCCGCTAAATTTAGCCAAGCAGGGGAGGCTGTCCTGGGGCCGAGTCGTTGGCAGCAGGGCCATGTCTCCCTACAAGGCCCGGCCCAGAACTGGAGCTGGCCACCCGGCCTTTGGGCTTATAAGGCAGGCTTGGCAGATCTCCAGTGTTGGAGTCTTCGGGTGGGACCTGAGCCAAGCCCTTAGACTTTGGGGAGCCTCTCTTCCATGCACAAGCAAACTCAAGAACTTCTTGTTCCATGACCTTTGACCAGGTGTTCAACTTCCAGAGCCTTGGTTTCTGCATCTGTATAATGGGCATTCTAGCATCCACTTTATAGGGCCATAGTAAAGAAAAGGCCAGTGAACTCCATTGTGTAGAATTCTGACATGTGTTCTCTCCACCTGTACTAACAAAGCCTAGGGCCAAAAGATGTCTGTCCTTAAGAGTGAACCAGTGCAAGAGATGTGTGTGTGTGTGTGTGTGTGTGTGTGTGTGTTACTCGAATATCTGGAAGTGTGTGCATATGGAGGGGTGTGTGTGTATGTGTGTGTGGAGGCTGCAGGTCAACATGAGATGTCTTCCTCTCCCCATCTTTTTTTTTTTTTTTTTTTTTTTTTTTTGCAACAGGTGTTTTCATTGACCTTAGAGCACCACATTTGAGCTTGGCTGGCCCATGACCTCCAGGGATCTGCTGATCTCTACCAGTCCAGCATTGGGTTACAGATGTATGCTGCTGAGCCCCCATGAATGTTGGGAAGCCAAACTCAGTTCCTTGTGCTTGCACCGGCTGAGCCACCCCTATAGTCTCATGTGGTTGGCTCGATTCTGCAGGGTTATTATCAAGAAAAGAAAGTTGTGCCTTTGGTGGCACCTTGGGTCTTTCAGTACCTTCAGGTGGCCCTCTCTGCCATGCTGACTGAGAACAGGGCTGATGCCCAGACACAGGCCTGAGGGTGTATCTAACAAGCTATAAACCTGGCTTCTTGGGGATGGAGTGAGTGGGGGAAGAAGAGGAAAGAGCAGGAGGAGGAAGAGGAAACATAAAAGGAAAGAGGATAGGGAGAAAGAAGAAAAGGAGAAAGAAAGAGAAAGGAAGGGAGGAGGTGAAGTGGGGGAAGAAGAAGAGGAGTATGGGAGAGGGCGGCTGTGGCATGAAGCAACATACTGGACAATGACTGCCTTCCTTTTCCTTTCTTCTCTCCATCCTTTCTCTTCTCCCTCAATTGGAGCAGGTCCCTCTCTAGAATATGGCGTAAGCATCGTCGGGGCGGGCACAGAGATGGCTCAGTCTTAGCACCCACCCATTCCTATCACACACAATTCATTTCTGGGCCTACTGCTGTAACAGCTGCACGTGAAGTCAGCTGGGAGAGGGACATGCCCTTTTGTTTGGGGTCAGGGTAAGGTCACAGAGCCTGCTGAAGCTCTGACTCCTTAGGAAAAAAAAAGCGAAGGATGTGGTTCCCACCACCCTGGCTCAGTGGCGTCAGACAGTTGAGAGAGTTCCTACTGGAATGTCAGTGTGTGTGTGTGTGTGTGTGTGTGTGTGTGTGTGTGTTTTCTATTCAAGAGGTTGGGGCTGGTCCTGGGTGCTGGGAGGGGACATGCAGAAAGCAGCCCAGTTTGCATAAGGGTTCGGTGCCAGGCCCAGGGGCCATTCGCTCCCTGTTAGTAGCTCATGAGGAAGAAGATTCCTTATCAGCACTCAGCGTGGGTCGGCTTGGCCGGGGGTGCAGAGCAGTGAAGGTTACCAAGGAGACCTGTGCTTCAGGCTGGTTCTTCTAGTAGGCCAGGGTGAGAATGCTTCCCTCTGACCCTAGGTGCACAGTGTGAGCCAGCCTGATCAGGTTCTTGGGACCCTATGCTCAGGGTCTGCTTTACTATTGAGGAAGGCAAGGGTTGTATTGGACCTGAACCCTAATTCAACAGTGTATTTTAGTTCTCTGTCCTGGAGGTTTCTGGGACCGTCCCCCAAGGGCTTCTTCACTCTGGGGAAAGTGTTATGTTGTCCCACTTTACAAGAAGCAGACTTAGAAAAGCCAGACAATGCCCCCAAGCCCTCAACAAGTGACACAACTGCCTAATATCAGGCTTTCCAAGCTGGGTCTCAGAACTCCCTAGGGATAGGTGACCCTAGTCTCGTCTAGATGTCTACCTCCCTGTCTGTTCTGGTGGTAAGGATGGGATGGGAGTGGTGTCAGGAGTACAGTCAAGCAGGTCAGACAGAGGGAGAGCAAGGTTGCAGATAGAGATGCCAGCCTGAGGCTGAAGTTAATGGGTATAGACCAAGCTTGGACTTGAAGGGACTGACGAAGAGGGAGTGTCCAAGGGTAGCTCTAGGCTACAGGACTTGACATCAGTTCTGTTCATCTTCCTGCAGGTCCCCAGGACTGAACTGTCTACTCTGAGACTGTGGGGGTGGGGATGGAGGTAGAGTGTTGAGGGATTGTCCTGGCGAGACCCTTCAGTTCTGTCCTGTCAGGTTCCTGGAGTGGGGGTAGCCAGTAGCTTTATCTCTGGCCCTGTGGCTGGTGGCCATGGTGGTTTCCGGAGAGCAGCTCCTGTTTCCGGAGGCCCAGCAGGGCCCAGGCGGAGCCTTGAGGGGTAGTGGGGCTGGGCCTGGGTGGCCTCACTGGCTCCGCCTCTGTCTATCTTTGGGAATTTATTTCACGGGGCACCACTGGCCGGTACTCCACTGCCTGCCAGCAGTCAAAAGCTGCTCTGATCACCCTGGGTTTTTCCCTCCTAACCCAGATCCCACCAACGAACCTCCAACTCTGGCCCCACTTGGCCTGCTCTGTTCTTAAGGGGCTGGGAAGCCTCCAGCCACTCCACTGCTCTCTCTGTAGACACAGATGCTAGCCTGCCCTTGACCACAGAGGCCGTGCGGGGGGCTTGTCTCTGAGCCCCTTCTGGCCCACCATGGCTCGGCGGCTGCAGGATGAGCTGTCAGCCTTCTTCTTTGAGTATGACACTCCCCGGATGGTGCTGGTACGAAACAAGAAGGTGGGAGTCATTTTCCGTCTGATCCAGTTGGTGGTTCTGGTCTACGTCATTGGGTGAGTCTAAGTCCCCCTCCCAACACCTTTGGGCACCAGTCTTCTACATGTGCCAATCCTCAGAGCTCTGGGGTACCCTTCATCTCTCCAAGCACTGGAAAGCTCTCCTGGTGAGCCTCCATGCCTTAAGAAGGAATAGGCCCTGTTAACCTACTGTCAAGATGGAGACACCAATGCAGGATAGGACACGCTACTCTGGGTGCATGGTGACCAAGGGGCAACACCATTGTGGGTCCTGAGGACATTGTAAAAGGCCCCTTCTAGTGAGTGAGTGGCACGCCCTGCAAGAGCCCTTTTCACCTCCAACTTTCCTCATGCAACTGAAACAAAGCAATGCCTCATTTTACTCGCCAGAACATAGGCTCTGTTCCCGTCTCTCCAGTCAGAACAAAGGACAACCTGGGAAATCCAGGTCCCTGGGGGACTAAAAGACAATTGGATTCTGAACACTTAGCATCTTGATGGAGACACAGAGCAGGAAGTAGTCTCCATTCCCAAGTGTGACATCTCCTTCCCTGGCACAGGGTCAGAGCAGCACAGGTCTCCTTCAGCTATCTGGCTAGCCTGGGAACCATGCAAAGGCTAGCAGGCCAGGCAGGATCTTGTGTTTGCATGTGTGTTGTGTGGGCTAACATGGTATTCTATGACTGCCCATGTCCTATATATTTAGCCATGTACCGGTGGTTTTATATACCTGGTTGGCTACGCAAGCTTACAGCTGTGTCTCTGTCTGCCCTGGGTCTGAGGTAGCTGGGTACCAGAAGTGTCACATGTCAGGAGCATCATGCTTACTTACAGTCACACTAAAAAGAGCCTCTAGAGGCTATGAGATCAGTAAAAGGGTTGGGTCCTAATGGGAGCCTGAGAACGCCCAGTACCCCTGCCTGCCTGTGTTGTGTGGTTCTGAGGGCTCTGCAAATCCCCATTTGGGGGGACTGGGACTAAGAGCCCAAAGAGTTACTCATGTGGTACTAGCCTCTTGGGAGTATCTAGTTCCTAGAGTAGCCTTTCTTCTGCTCACTGATGCCCTAAGATTCAGAGCTAGTCAGGTGCAGCCAAAGCCAGGATCCTTCAGCTGCATTTCAGGCTATGTCTTGGTCACAAATCAAGTTGGTCAAGCTTAAGAGGAAGACTAAGGCCCATAGAGGAGCCCTGGAATTTCTAGGTCACTAGGCAAATCAACCCTGAACCTTTGCTCTGTCTCCTCATTTCCCACTCCCTACAAAGTTTCCAGGAAACTTTCTGATGGGTACCAGTAGCCTCCTGCTGAGCACAAGAGGGGCGTAAACGTCCACCATTAATTATTTGCTAGTTCCTCAGGAAGGAGAAGTCACTACTCAAGCCCAGCCTGTTTCTCACTTGGGGAGATCAAAATGGTTGTCCCTACTCAGGCCCCAGGGGCTCTCTACTTTATTTTCAGAACTGTGGCTAGGAGCAGTGTCTGACTGTCACAGGGACAGAACAAAAGGGATAGTCTACTGTCCCTACTGCCCCTTAGCCCTGATCTATACCTCCTGTGACAGGAACCTTACCCCATCCCTCTTTCCTTTCTTCTGGCCTGAAATGGTCTATCATTTTCAAATGTTTCAAATGTTTCTTGTTGGTGTGAGGGTGGGGGTATCAGAGGTGAGGGATGCAACTAGTCTTGCTAAAATTCCCAGTTCACACAGCAGAGCCAAAGGCAAGGTCTTCAGGTCCCCAAACCCAGGCTTCTCTGCCCACTAACTAGGGCGCTTACTAGCTCCAGCAATGGCACCTACTGTCTCTGTCGCCCTCATCTGGCCACTGCCAGATGCTACAATGACTCCTGCAGGTTAAACTCCTGAGCCTTGCTCCACTGTTACATAGGACAGCGGTTGGAGAGGACCTTTCCTTGTGAAGGGAAAGGGCTTCGCTATAAGGATCCTCCTCTTTCCTAGATGTTTGTCTGGTCCTGTGGGGGCTGCAGGGAAGTCGGGGGTGGGGGGGACGAGAGAGTCAGTCTCTGGGCACCAGACAAGGTGAAGCCCACATTGGGGACGGGCAGCATGGAGGTGGAGAGGGACACAAAGTCAAGCATTGGAACACAGTTCTGATGAAAGTGGCCTTAGACTTAGGCAGGCAGGCAGGCAGGCAGGCAGGCAGGCAGGCAGGCAGGCAGGCAGGCAGACAACAGACAAGAGGCTGAGATGCCAAGATCTGGAACAGGCTCAGAGGAGGAAAGTTAAGGCTTTGGACTCTATTGGTCATGTTCTTCCTGTACATTCAAGGCAAGTGGGGAAGAAGCCCTGGAAGATGGAGACTCTGCTGGCCTGGGTTAAGGTGATGTCACAGGTGAAATGCTCCAGTTGGAGGGATTGGGCTATGAGACAGACTGGTCTAGCCGTTCCTGCTGGAAAGCAGAGGGGACACAGGGTAAAAACTTCGTTAGGTGGGTTTAAGTGGGCTAGACTGGCCAGGTATGGAAGTACGAGTTTAACCCTAGCTAGTTAGAAGTAGGTGGATCTCTGTGAGCTTGAGGCAAGCTTGATCTACATAGTGAGTTGTAAGACTCTAAGGCAGCCAGGGTTACACAGTGAGACCCAGTCAAGGGGTGGGGGGTTGGGGGACAGCTGGATTTTGTGTTTGTTTGATTTTTGAGACAAGGTCTCTCTACATAGCCCTGGCTCTTCTGGAACTCACTTCGTTCTGGCTTCAAACTCACAGATATCTGCCTCTGTCTCTGCAACCCAAGTGCTAAGAATACATGTGTGAGCTACCATGTCTGGCTCTGGTTGAATGTTTTGTTTGGTGACTGGAACTTGCATGAGACTGACTTCAAATAATATCCACCCTTTTAATTAACTTTTTTAAGAAAGTAATCATTATTTTTTAAAGATTAGTTTATTTTATGTATATGAGTACACTGTCACTGACTTCAGACACACCATAAGAAGGCATCAGATCCCATTACAGATGTTTGTGAGCCACCATGTGGTTGCTGGGAATTGAACTCAGGACCTTTGGAAGAACAATCAGTAATCTTAACCACTGAACCATCTCTCCAAACCCTGAAAGGAATTATTTTTATTTTATGTTTATCAGTGTTTTGCCTGCATGTTTGTCTGTGACAGATCTTGGAGTAGTTGTGAGCTTTCATGTGGGTGCTGGGAATTGAACCTGGGTCTTCTGGAAGAGCAGTCAGTGCTCTTAACTGCTGAGCCATCTCTCCAGTCCCCTCTCTTAATTAACTTATCTTTCATTTATTTGTTGTTAGGAATTAAACCCAGGGTCTTGAGCATACTAATCGCACTTCCCAACCACTGAGTTTTTCTTTAATTTTCATAAACACACACACACGCACGCACACACACACCACAATTCTGACCCAATCAGGCATGGTGGTATTTACCTCTAATCCTAGCACTCAGTACCCAGAATATCATGAATTCATACATTCATGAATTCAAGGTTAGCCTGGACTACATGGTGAGTTCCAAGCCAGTTTGGAATACAGGATGATACTGTCTCAAATCAAGCAAAACCTCACAAGCATGTTGTCCTTATTATTCACAAGGTTGTATAATTACCACTTCTAATTACATTTCTATCATTCAAAAAATCATACATGCCAGGCGGTGGTGGTGCATGCCTTTAATCTCAGCACTTGGGAGGCAAAGGCAGGCGAATTTCTGAGTTGGAGGCCAGCCTGGTCTACAAAGTACAAAGTGAGTTCCAAGACAGCCAGGGTTACACAGAGAAACCCTGTCTCGAAAAACCAAAAAAAAAAAAAAAAAAAATCGCACACACACACACACACACACACACACACACACACACCCCTTCTCCTCACTGCTTGCCTATTCTGGGTATTTCCTATAAATAGAACCACATGCCATGTGCCTTTTTGTATCTGGCTTCTTTTTCCTGCTGTGTTGGTTGTGACATAAACCAATAACCCAATGCTTTTTATGGCTAAATAATATTCCCTGTGTTGATTCGCCACATCTTATTTATTAGAGTATCTGTGGTTGGACGTTTTAGGCTGTTTATACTTTTTGACTCCCATAAGCAATGCTGCCCTGAGTATTTGTAGACTAGTACTTTAGTGGATTTATTTTTTTCTGTAAGGTATACAGGTCAAGTGAAATCCCATATTTAAAAATTTGAGGAACTCCAGAGAGCTGTTTTCCAAACAGTCCCATTGCATCAGAGATGCCTATGAGATGTCTGGTGTGGAAGGTGGATGTGGGTCCCAGGTATATTGATTGCCTCTTTGGTAGCTGAGACAAAGCACCTGACAGGAGCAGCCGAAGGCAGAAGGGGTTTGACTCATGGTTTGAGGATCCAGTCTATCATGATGGTGAAGGCATGGTGGCGGTAGCTCTGACTGTGGTGGCAGGAACTGGGATGGCCAGTCTCCCCGGCCCTCAGTCAGGAAGCAATGAGAATGCCGGCTTGCTTTCCCCTTCGTATTCGGCTCACAGCATGGTGCTGCTCACATTCAGGGTGGGCATCCCCAGCTAAGTTAAACCTTCCTCACTGGGGATGTAGCTCAGCTGAGATAGTATCTGCATAGCATGCACCACGAAGCCCTGGAGTCCATCCCCAGGACACATAAACGTAGGTGGATTTGCATCCCTGTGTGCAGGTAGAGGCAGGAGTTCAAGGTCATCTTCAGCTACACAGAGAGTTTAAGGCCAAGCAGGGATGTTTGAAACTTTGTTTCAAATGGTCCAAACAACAAAGTCAACTTCCTCTTCAAAAAAAAAAATTAGCTTATTGCTTTTACATTAAGCCTCCTCCAAGTTCTCAGGACAGAGACAGAATGAAGTTAGGTTCTTTGCCAGCGTATAACAGAAATGACCCAGATGGCCTAGTTCCCAAATGAGCTTGTATTTCCCTGTGAGACCTCATGATCTTGGTCCCCACGGGCTGTATTTCTCTTAGCATTCTTATCCTCTATATTCTCACCAGAATGGCCTATTAAGCTCTGATTACAGCATCCAAGGGCTTCTGTAGCCCACAGCTCCTTCCACAGACCAGTTTCAAAGGCCTAAGCTGTACATGGTCAGCCGTATCTAAGCAATGGCCCCATTCCTCAGTATTCAGATCTGCACTGGGAAAGGTCCTCTATAGGAACAACACTGACAGAATGTATGTGTGGCATAGAAGAGGAGTCACTAGATGGACTTACACAATAGATAGGGGCCAGGTAGTTTAACTACAGCTCTCTGCATGCTGGAGGGGGCAGAAAGCCTGGTAGCAGATCAGTCCATGAAGCTGGATATCTCAGGAGTCCCAATATGGTACCGGAGGCCTGGAAGATTCCTAAAGAGTCACTAATTCTCGGCTCACATTGGAAGACCAAAGAAGGTAGGGCCCGATGTCAGCAGAGGATGTCAGTTGCAGCAATAGCACACACTCTAGGAGGAAGTGAAGGCAGACAGGCCACACTGCTTTTTCTCTGACTTCTTTACCTCTGGGCCTGTTGGAAGGTATTGCTCACTCTGAGTTAACTTGCCCTCTCGGTTAATCCTCTGTGTGCAGGCCCTGAGGTGAGTCTGCTTGGTGATTCCAGATGCAGTCAAGCTGAGGACACCAGCACAAAGCACCCAGAGATGGACACAGGCGTCTGTATAGACTTCTTGAGGGCAGGTTCTTGGGTTTTGCTCACTTCTGTGGTTTTAGTGTCAAGAACAGTGCTTGGCCCAGAAGATGGGCTTGGTACCTACATGTTTGTTGAATGACTAGCTAGATGTGTGGGGCTGAGTTGCAGGGCAGAAAGAGCACAGAAGTGGGGGTAGTTCTTGAGGCAAGTGTACCCTCAGCTGTTCACTCAGAGCTCTGCCCTGGGCTGAGAATGGAGGCCCCGGGAACAGGGAGAATCTGATGAGAGAGTTTCATTTTCATGTGTCTATGGCACACCAGCTACTTTGCTAATTTACTTGAAGAGAACTCATAGAACCCTCCCCAGGCAATTACCAAGATGTTTTCATCTTTGTGGGCCCGGCGTGAGCATACAGTCTTGTTAAGGATTTGCCAAGTGGGATTTCCTTCGAGGCAGGGCAGCCTCTATTTTACTGAGAAGGTTGGGGGCTCAGAGAGGTTTAGCCTCTAGCCTGAAGTCGTACATCTGGCGTGTCTAATACATGGGCCACTTCACTGTGTGTCTTCTTCCCAAGGACCTTTTGAGAAGGGATCCCCAGGAGAGCTGGAGAGATTGGCAAGGGTCATTGCTGGAGGGGGGGGGGGCTTCTGAAGACAGCAGTGTCTTTCTTTGACCTCAGACCTCTTTGATGGCCTTTTCAGAGTGGTAGCCATAAGGCCAGGCCAAGGCATGGCTTTGGAGGAGATGGCTCAGTTGTTAAGAGTGTGTACTGCTCCTGCAGAGGATCTGAGTTTAGTTCCCAGCGGCAGCTTACACTCACCTGTAATTCTGACTTCACAGGGGTCAATGCCTTGTCTTAGTCTTCATGGTTTATCTACAGTTAAGTGTACACACACACACACACACACACACACACACACACACACAGGAGTTAAATATAAACTCTTTTTAAAAGACATAGCTTTGGAATGACAGGCCTGTTGCTGGCATGCCAAAGCTATTATTATCAGAACTGAGGTCACAAATGCCAGATTTGACATTTCCTTTTGACCCCTGAGACCAGCAGGCAGACACAGCCCAGAAACTATGTAATTGGTCCTAACCCATAGCTGGGGTAAGAAAGGAAGGAGCCCCCTGGAAGACACACGCACACCAGTGCTATGCAGCCCTGGCTGAGGGCCTCCAGCCTGTGTCTGCTCCTGTCTGACCTTGGACTTTCGGGAATGGGGCATCCTCAAACTTCAGATTCTCCACCCATTGTTTAATGTGTTGGTACTGGGCAAAGAGAGAAACTGGGCTTCTGAGGATGGAGATATGAAGGGGAAATTAGTGGCTTCTCTAGGAGGGCTTTAGAATGTGTAGCAACCCCTTCCTCCACAGCAGCCTCTTTAAGCTGGGGTGCAGAGCAGAGGCCTGACTGCAGAAAGGGACCTTGGGAGAGAGGAACCTTTCTTCCTGAGAGGTTGCTCCCAGCAGGGCAGCCTGGCAGGCAGACTCATCAGTACCTAAACCTTTGTTGGGATTCACCTGTTGCTATTTAGGGCCTGCAGAGGGCAGCAGTGACCACACTTAGGCCTCTAGACAGGAGAGGATTAAAGTAGCAAGACAGAGAGAGGTCCAACTGCTTCCCTGGAGCCCAGGACAGAGACGTGACAGTGATTCTGGGACTAGGGCTTGGAGAATCCTGTTCCCAGAGTCGATGGCTCTGAGCTCTTTGTCTAGATAAGGTAATGTGTGGAGGGAGCAGAGTATACAATCTACACTGCTACAGTCTCTTCCTGCAGAGGGCTATGGGTACAGGTTCCAGCAGGCAACACACCCTAAAGCTACACAGTCTCTTCTAAAGGAAGAGGTCATCCTCAGATAGAAGTGAGATACAAAATTCCCAGTGTAATCAACAGAAAGGAAACCGAAGCTAGTTCAGACAATGGAAGAGACTTCATTGGCTCATGTTGTAGGATAGTCCAGAAACTGGGTTTTCCCCCAAGGGCTCCAGCAACATGGTTAGGAGTCTGGTCCTCTCCGTCTTCTGGTTCCATCCTCAGGTTCGTGTTTGGAGGTGGAGAAAATGGCTGCGGGTAGTGTGGGTCTCCCAGGTACCCTGATTAGCCATCCATACAGAGGAAGTAAATCATTGTAAATTTTTCCTAGTAAATTTCAGGGAGAGAGAGAGAGAGAGAGAGAGAGAGAGAGAGAGAGAGAGAGAGAGAGAGAGAGAGAGAGAGAGATCTGGCTTTGCTACTGACACTCCTCTAATGGCAGACTCATTATTTCCGCCAGAGGGTGGGACATTGATTGGCAAGCCTTGGCTATGTGCCATCCCTGAGCGCAAGGTCAGTCCCACTGAACCTCCTTGAGTAAATGTGAAACACTCATACAACAATTTGGGGAACGGGGCTTGATTCTGCAAGGTGGGGGTTATGGTCTCTAGCCCCACTCCCTGGCTTTACCACACACACACACACACACACACACACACACACACACTGTTCTCTCCTTCCCTTTCTAAATAGTAATGACAACCCACAGCCTTTGCTAGTGCCAGCTAGCATCCTAAGCAACTTCTCTGCATTAATTCACGTAACAGACTAGTACTAGTGTTATTCCAGTTTTATAAATGAGGAAGATGTAGAAGCTACTCCAAACTTCACTGCACTGAGGAGCAGCGCCAGGAGGCAAAGCCCGGGCAGTCCTCATACTTTGCTTGGAGGTTGTGTGGAAAGAAAGAGTGTTGAGAAGGAGGACTGGGATCAAGAGCTGGCCAGCTAGCCCTGGCAAACAACTCTTGGAGAAGGATTAGGAGGGACAGTCAGTCAGTAGCTGCATGGTTTGGTCTCCTCCTTGGTGGAGATGGAGTAGTGGGAACTTAGGCACGGGCCAGCAGGGGGCAGCAGGCAAGGCTGTCTTGGCTCCAGCCTGGGAAACTACTTGCGAACCAAAGAAATTCAGAAAGTATCTGAGGTGGACAAGAGGATGCAAGAAAAGACAGAAACCTTCCCAGCCACTTGCGTCGTTGGATGTTTTGTCTAACAGTGCACAGACCCTAACTCCCTTGTTTCCCCTGGTGTTCCCACTCAACAGGTGGGTGTTTGTCTATGAAAAAGGATACCAGACCTCAAGTGGCCTTATCAGCAGTGTGTCAGTGAAACTCAAGGGCTTGGCTGTGACCCAGCTCCAGGGCCTGGGACCCCAGGTCTGGGACGTGGCTGACTATGTCTTCCCAGCACATGTAAGCGGCACCATCCTTCCTCCCATAAGCCCTGGCTTAAGGCTCTTTGAGGGACCAGTCCAGCTTCCTGCTCTCTGGGCCTCAGTCTGCCTTACTGTGCGACTCCACCATGATACCATGGGATGCGGTGTCTGCTGGGTGTTAGGTGGGCTCCAGCGCCCTTCGGGGGTAGTGTCTTACCAATTCTCTCTATCACCCCTCTGCCCTTCACTTCCAGGGGGACAGCTCCTTTGTAGTTATGACCAATTTCATCATGACCCCTCAGCAGGCTCAAGGACATTGTGCAGAGGTGAGGACCCCACCCTTCTGGACCCACAGGGGAGATAACTTAATGGAATCCCTTTGGTCCTTGGTGGTAATGTGGGATGAGTTTTCTGATTGTGGTTATGATGTAATGTTTGACAGAGAGTCATATAAAATAACCCTCAGACACTGATGGTGCTGTTGCGGGGCACTGGGCTTCTCTATCCCAACCTCCACTTCCCTGCCAGTGGACACTGGGACTTGTGAGCTGGGCAGAGATGTAGGACAAATGTGGGAGAAGGAGGCTGTGAGCAGGGGTCTCCTATGGGATATGAGATTTTGCTCCATGTCTACACTGTGGTCCTGGGGGTAGGAGAGGGTCCTCCTTAGGACCACACCACAGGGTCTGGGGCCAGCAGCTCTCCCATCCCCCAGAACCCAGAAGGTGGCATATGCCAAGATGACAGTGGCTGCACTCCAGGAAAAGCAGAAAGGAAAGCCCAAGGTAAGAGCAGCCCCTTCCTGTCACCTCCACAGCCACCTTGCTTGTGTCTGCCTCTCTCTCTGTACCCCACCCCCCACCCAGCTGCTCTCCACTGAGAGAGTCTATGCCACTCTCATCCTGCCTGTCACCTACCCTGAGATGGAAGCCCAGAACGGGGTGGGAACTCAGGGGTTCCTGGCTCCCTACAGGTATTCGCACAGGCAACTGTGTGCCCTTCAATGGCACTGTGAAGACGTGTGAGATCTTTGGCTGGTGTCCTGTAGAGGTGGATGACAAGATCCCAAGGTAACTGATGTCTTCTCCTTCAAGGGAGCTAGAGACAGGGCTCAGGCCCACAGACCTGGCAAGAATGAGTTCCTTATGCTTCTGATCCCACCCCTCAGCCTATCCATGTGGCCCAAGAGTCTTCCTGGTCTAGGAGCCTGTAAGCCCCTGTCCCATCTGTAGCATGGCCACTCCAGCCCCACCACATGTCCTCTGCAGGAGGAACCCTGCGCTCCCTGCTCCCTGCTCCCTCTCCCTGCATAGCTGTTCAGGGCATACAAACACTCTTGGGGAAGGGCATTGATTGAGTGCTGTCTCCCCCAGCCCTGCTCTTCTTCATGAGGCTGAGAACTTCACCCTCTTCATCAAAAACAGCATCAGCTTTCCACGCTTCAAGGTCAACAGGTTTGTGGGAAAGGAGGGCAGAGATGCAGGTGGCTTGACACAGCTGCAGCCGCTCTCAGCGCGCTGTCTCCCTCCCTCCCTCCCGGCTGCTTGGCTGCTTCACTGCTTGCATCCTGGAGGCAGCTTGCTGGCCTGCCTCCTGGAGAGCAGACTTCTCTGGAGGAGAGATACTCTAAAGAGTTCTTGAGGGATCTTAGTGCCAAGTGAAGTGAGCCCCCTCTCAGCTAACTGGCACATGGCTGCTACCCATGCCCGCCACACAGGCGCAACCTGGTGGAGGAGGTGAATGGTACCTACATGAAGAAATGCCTCTACCACAAGATTCTACACCCGCTGTGCCCAGTCTTCAGCCTTGGCTATGTGGTGCGAGAGTCGGGCCAGGACTTCCGAAGCCTTGCTGAGAAGGTATGGATGGGATGGGGCGGTGCCAGCAAGGAGAGGACAGGTGGTGGTCACAATACAGGCTGCCAGCCCCATTCTGCCTCTCCCCGGCACAGGCCAACTGTCCCCTAGTTCAGATCTCCTGAGGGTCCTTTGCTGGTCCTCCTGGTCTGAACCTGCCATGGAGGAGGAGGTGCTAAGAATGAAGAGATGTGGGCAGACAGCATCACTTGGATGTTCCATGATTCCTTCCTCCTTCCTTCCTTTTTCCCCTTTTTCCTTCCTTCCTTCCTTCTTTCCTTCCTTCCTTTTTTCCATCCTTTCTTCATTCCTTTTTGTTGCTTTGGGTCAGGGTCTCCACCGTAGCCTAGGTTGGCCTTTAACTCCTAATCCTCCTGCTTCTCGCCTACTCAGTGCAGAGTACAGGTGTGTGTCACCACACCAAGTTTATCTTTTAATCATCTTTTCTGCTGAGGATGGGCCTCACAATGCTCAGTGGTGTATCCTAACACTGAGCTGTACTACGGCCTAAATCACTGGGATATTTTGTTGTTGTTTGTTTGTTTGTTTGTTTGTTTCTTCATGGTGGGATGGAACTTGGGGATTCCAGAGATGATCCCTGGGTTCCGAGATCACAATCCCTTTGTAAGGCTCTCAAAGATGCAGCCTGGGTTCAAATCCCACTCTGCCTTCCAGCCAGAGTGTGCCCTCAGATGGGTCTCTTAAGTTCAGCATGTCTGAGAACTGTCACTAAAGACACTAATAGCACCATTCCTCCCAATGTGGGAGCCATGAGGATCAAGTGAGCATGCACCTGCTAGTTAGCATTGCAGCTCTGCCCTGCTGGGACAATCCTATACCCTGTTCTTGCTGGATCCTTCTTGTGCCTGCTTCTGTAGCTGCCTATGTGGGAATGGTAACCAGTCCTTTTTTTCTTTTTTTATTTCCTGTGAGATCACCAACACACCCCACTTAGGACACTTGTGTATGGCAGAGGCCTGCAGATGTTTGCTTTCACGACCCACATGGAGGTGGAAGCAGCCAGACAGTGGTTAACTGTGGATGTTCAAGCATCAGTTTGCCTGATCCTATAGGGCTGTCATGCTTTTACAATCTGCCTGTTTCTAGAACCCACGCCTGCCCTCACCCACTGAGAGGTCTGGATCTCTGTTCCCACCTCCCCACTGAGTGGCTCAGCTCCCTGCCCACTTCTCTAATCACCTCCCCACTCTTGGCCCGAGCCACCCACCTGCCCTGTTCCTTGCCTCCCTTCACTTTCTGAAGTATTTTCTGCTCAGACTTCACAGGGCCGTTCTAGTTCAAAGGCTGCCTGCTTTGTCTCCCACAGCACTGTGATTTGAACCAGGAACTGAGAAACAGTGATGAGTGCCAGGTGGTTCTGTCCCCTTGGACCTGACAGTCTTAGAGGAGAGATGTCAATAAGTAATCACACAGAATACACATATGACAAGCCAGGTGCTCTAGCACACACCTGCAATTCCAGCACACAGGAGGCAGAAGCAGGAGGATCATAAGTTCAAGGCCAGCCTAGGCTACACAGTAATACCCAGTTTCGAGAAACTAAGGAACTGGAGTTAAAAAACACACACTGTCCTTCCAGAGGACCAGCACCTATACCAGGTGGCTCACAACCTACCTATAACTTCAGCTTCAGGGAATCCAATGACCTTTTCTGGCCTCCGAGGGCACCCACCTACGTGACAGCCATTCACATAGATACACACACGAATAAAATGAAAAATAAGAAAAACCAGTCAACCCACTAAACAACTAAAACCAAAACCAGACAGATGGCTGAAAGAATAACAAGGGACATATTTTAAACTGAGGTGGTGGTCAGAGAAGTCTTCAATATAAATGGCCAAATAATGAGACAGAGCCAGATATGTGAAAGAAAAGCAGGTACAAAGGCCCTGTGGTGGAAAAAACTTGGTGTATTCTAGAAGTGACTGCTCAGTTGTGGTGGTGGGGAGAGCAGAGATGGTGACAGACCTCAGTGTCCCTTCTTAGATACAGAATATCCTCTCTGAGATGGTACAGGTCGGGGGACAAGGTGGCCAAATGGGTGGTGCTTGGCTGAAAGCCTAACCATTTGAATTTAATCCCTGGTCCAACACCGTAGAAGATGGAAGCCCATCCTTGCAAACTGTCCTCTGACCTCCACGGCCATATTGTACACAATGTGCATGTTATCTACACACAAAATCAACAGTGCAAAACAATGTTTCAAGGGGAGTACAGGCGCCATCTATAATCTATAAGACAGTTTTTGTTTTTGCTGTCTTGTTGTTTTCCTCTTTTAAACTCATGAAGCCATCTTGCCAGTCTGGACAGGAGGTTTAGAATCCTGAAGCCCAGATCTTTTGTGCCTGTGTCCCTGGCAGGGCGGGGTGGTTGGTATCACCATCGACTGGGAGTGTGACCTGGACTGGCATGTACGGCACTGCAAACCCATCTACCAGTTCCATGGACTGTACGGGGAGAAGAACCTGTCTCCAGGCTTCAACTTCAGGTACCTGATGGGCCCCTGTCTATTTCTGGAATGACAAGGGTTGACAAATGTTCCCAGAGAGGACCAGTGTACCCTAGATGGCCTCCATCCTGTATGAGTTGTCAAACAGGAAGCTAGCAGGAAACAAAATCTTAAATGCTTGAGTCACCAGGCCTGGGTCTCTACCCCTTGGAATTCTGTTTGGTGGGAGTCAAGAAAGGGCTGAATTCAACTCTTCTGGATGGAGGCTCACCATTCTCCTTGAGCAATGCTGGAGGGTCCCTTCCTAATGCTCAGGCACACAATGTGCTTTGTCACCTTCTCCCGCTACCTGTCCGTCGCCCCCAGATTTGCCAGGCACTTTGTGCAGAATGGGACAAACCGTCGTCACCTCTTCAAGGTGTTTGGGATTCGCTTTGATATCCTTGTGGATGGCAAGGTAAGTGTCCTATGTGAAGGGATGGCTGCCAAGGCACCTTCCTGCTTTGGATGTCTGTTGTTATGGATGATATGAAATGATATGATATTGTTATGGATGATATGATGGGATGGGTATATTCAGAGATCTGCTTTTAATGACCATGGGTATAGGTGATGACCCTGGCCAGGCTTTGAGCCACTGCCATGGCTCTCCTACCATCTCCTTGGGTCGAGGGGAACAAGGTTAGAGTCAAAGCTCAGGTTTACTGACCTGGAGCTGGCTCTCAGGAGAGCCACAGCCCTGGATCACTGGTAGCAGGAATAGTGTGGAATTGTAGGAGGCAGGTTTGACTTTCCCTAGCTGGGCCCCTTCTGTTGACCTGGCTTTCCCCCTGGGCCCTGCCCAACCAGGCTGGGAAGTTTGACATCATCCCTACTATGACTACCATCGGCTCTGGGATTGGCATCTTTGGAGTGGTAAGTACTGGGGATACATGTTTGCTGTCTGGAGTTTGGCTGCTACTCTTCTACACACAGTAGCAGAACCCCAAAATGTGACCATAGCTACCTTTCATGAATGAAACAGCAGCTGCTTTCCCAACCCTAGAGAAACGGTGTACCTGGGGAAACTGAGGCTCAGCGTTAAGGCAGGAGAGAGGTAGGATGGGCTGACTGGGTCCCAGGAGGGGCTTGCAGCACCTTAGCCTGTCTTCAGGAAACTAGGGTCCAGAGTGGCAGGATTTAGCCAGGACCACAGTCAGTGGGGACCACTGTAGGACATGGAAGATCTGTATCTGCCCCAGATTCCCATTCTCCGTCCCTGCCCCTCCTTGTCCTCAGGCCACAGTTCTCTGTGATCTCTTATTGCTCCACATCCTGCCTAAGAGGCACTACTACAAGCAGAAGAAGTTCAAGTATGCGGAGGACATGGGGCCTGGGGAGGTAGGTGAGCTTCATCTTCTTGAGCTCCCTTCAAAGACCTCAAGCTTGTCTGCCTGTTGGCAGGTGCTGTCCTGCAGGGCTTGGTGCTGCAGGGCAGTGCTTCTGGGGCCTGACTTGCGTTCCCACATTGCATACACAGGGTGAACGTGACCCCGCGGCCACCAGCTCCACTCTGGGCCTGCAGGAGAACATGAGGACCTCCTGACCTTAATCTTGAGCTCCGGACTTGACTCAGTGTGTGGCTTCCAGCAAGGGCTGGTGGCTTTGAGCCAGGGCAGAGGTCATTGCCAGAGGCTTTCCTGCAAGGCAGATACCAGTTGCCCTCTGGTTCAGCCAAGACATTGGAATCCAGAGCTCTGGGTCCAGATCCACACTTCCCTTCCTGAGGGATGGCCCCTCAATTTTTCACTATTCTGGGTCCCTCTGGCTGGGTTCCTCACACACCAGTACCCTAGCTTCGTGCTTATGGCTCAGGCTGCCACTGTCTACCCCACAGCCTCACCTGCCTGGCTTTGGGCTCTTCCACATGGTAGCCACTAGCCAGATGTGTCAGTTTGAACTTAAATTAATTAAAATATAATAAAAAAAGATGGCTGGGTTGAACTAGTTATGGGGACACTTTTGGCCTGTGACTGCCATACTGGATAGCAACAGATGTTTTCATTGTAGGAAGTTCCAAAGGAATTCCCTGGGAGGCTCATCAACAGTGCGGGTGCCTGATACGCACCCCACCTCCTCCTAAAATAGAAACACAGGGCACTTTGTAGCTGAGGCTTAAGAATTGCTATCCTAGAGCTTTCTGACTCTTAAGCTCCCAATCAGCCTTGGGTCAGCCCCAACTGGCAGGTGCAGGCACTGAGCAGGGTCTCAAACACCCACAGCAAGTGTGTAGTGTTGTTCTCGTGCCACACAGGGATCACAAACCCCCATGTGCACACCCCCTCTACACATACAACCCTCCACCCCCTCTGTGGGTTGGAACAGCTTGGGTGCTGCAGGCACAGCCATCTGAACACACCTACACTCCCAGGCAGGGACACACGGTCTCCATACAGTATCACCCCCATGGGGCGATGCTCTCCTTCCTGAGGGAGTCATACCAGACCAGCCCTTCTAGCCACTGAACCTTACTCAGCTACCTCAGGTGGAGAAGTAACCCTGATGAATCTTGGCTCCTTGCCTGTGGCCCAGTCCCAGCTTCCACGGCCTGCCCAGCTTGGCTGGAACATGAGGGCTGAGGAGGCAAGGGGTGAGACACAATAAAAAGAATGAGGACAAATGGCTGTTTTTTGCTTTCCTTTCAAGCCTGTCTGAAGTTCAGTGTGCTTGCCTGTGAGATGCACAGCTGCGCTGAACAGCTGAGATCCCTGTGAGAAGGCTGGTGAGGGGTGCCTGGGCCAAGATGAGCCAGTGAGCCTACAGCAGTCCCTGAGCTCTGTCTCTGCACAGGACAGGGCACCGGTGCTCTTCCCAATAGCAAGGAACAAGTTCTTCTGGCTGTGGGGCAGTTGAGCACACCAGAAGCAGCCTTGAGGGAGCATGGTTGAGGGAGGGGCTTGTTGTCCCAGGGATCTGGGGACACTTCCACGGACATGAGGCTTGCAGCTGGAGAGTAGAGAAGGCCACATAGGCACACCCTCCAGCCTGGGCTCACCTCCAACCAGGGCTGCTAAGTACCTCCACCCCTGCTCTGTCTAGACCAGTCTGTCCAGCACAACTACTCATAGTGATGGATCTGTACTGTCCAATATGGTGGCCACTTGCCAAGGGTAGCCAGTGAGGGCCTGGAGTCATTTCACTTTTTAGTTTTGTTTCAACAAAACAAAACAAAACAATGCCTTGTTATGTGGCATGATTATGTGGCATGATTTTAAACACATGATCCTCTTGCCTCAGCCTCTCAAATGCTAAGATCACAGATACTCGGCACTATACCCAGTTCTGATTTACTTTTAATTCACTAGAATAGCTGTATGTAGCTATTTTACATGTAGTGGCGGCTAGCAGAGTGGACAGCATGGACCAGTTGTTCTCTCAGACCTTGGCCTTCTGCCAGCTTCCCCAGCCAAGAACCTTCCATCCTCCTCTTTTGTAGTCTCCACAGTCTGTGCCTACTGTTCCTTTCCTCCTGCGTGGAAGGAAAAATAGTACCTCAGGCCAAGGCGGCCTCCTCTCTCTTAGCCTGTGCTCTGCACGTCTTCCTCTCTTGCCTCCTTCTCTGGCTCATGTTGCCCTGTAGAGCAGCCTACTCCCTCCTCGTTGCCACCCTTCCAGAAAGACCAGTTTGCCCTTCTCAGTAACTGGCCTCCACCCCCCATCCCTTCCAGATGCCCTTGCCAAGGTCACCAGCAGAGTCCTTGATGTAAAAGCCACGGGGACACTTGGTCCTGCATCTTGTTTGGCTCCCAGCATTTAACCGTTTTTCAAAGATTCGTTCTAGTGGTACCCCAGTGCAGCCTCTCCTGGTTTCCCGGCAGGCATGGAGTGTAGGGGAAGAAGGCCTCTTACAGCTCTCATATGGCTCACCCTGTGTCTTTGGTAAGTGGCTTCTCTCCAAGGCTCCTCGGTGTGTCTGGGTACTGGTGGCAACCTCTGCTAGGGTTGAGGTAATACATGTGAAGTGCCCAAGGCAGTGCCTGATATACATTGTCTCTGGAACTCACACACACACACACACACACACACACACAGGGTCTTCTTGGTTTCTTGGTGCTATAATCCTTGCTCCTTGGTTGGGCTTTTGGCTGCCTATGATGGAGGTTGCATTTGTTGTTGGTGGTGGTGGTAGGTTTTTTCCCCTTTCTTTCCTTTTTTTGTTTTGTTTTGCTTTGCTTTGTTTCGAGATACGTTTCTCTGTGTAGCCTTGGCTGTTCTGGAACTCGCTCTATAGTCCAGGCTGGCCTTGAACTTGGAGATCTACCTGCGTCTGCCTCTGAGTGTTGGGATTAAAGGGATCCACCACCACTGCCCGGCCCCTTTTCATGTTCTTGCTCTTGCTACCTGGTCTGGTTATGTGACAAAATTCACGTTAGTGGGATGCACAGGGAATGTTCCGTGGCGCTGTCTTTAAAAGAGCTACTGTTGGGGTAGAGAGATGGCTCAGTGGTTGAGAGCACATGCTGTTCTTACAGGGGAGCCAGATTCAGTTCCCAGCACCCACACAGTGGCTCACAACTCTCCGTAAGCACACACAGATGCACATATAGGCATACATGTAGGCAAAACAGTCACCCACATAAAATAAAGAGTTAGCATCGACCCTTCATTATTTTTCTCCATTCCAAAACCTGGAATGCATACGTGATAACTGGAGTTCCAGCCCCTATTCAGAATCACGAGGTCAAAGGCCATCTCCAGGGCTTCCTGGTGCAGGGAGTGGAGAGAGCCACATCTCAAAGGCTTTTGTGGAGCAGAGCCATCATACCAGCCCAGAACTGTTTTTCAAGATTTATATATATGTAAGATTTGTTGTTGTTGTTGCCTAGATCTTAATCTGATCCTCTCAGCCTTGCTTCAGTTGATCTGTTTGAGCCTTTCCATTAGAATTATGACTGGATCCTCAAGGACTCTCAAAACCATCTCTTCAATATTGGGGTATAGCTCAGTAGTAGCATCCTTGCTTAGAATGCAAGAAGCCCTGGATTCAATCTTCAAAACTGGGGGTGGGGGGAGGAGTCTCTGTAGCCCAGCTCTTTCCTGAACTCCAGCCCTATAGATCCAATCCTCCAGTTACTGGACCCAATTATTCATTTCAACAAATACATGCTGGGCATGCATCAGGAGGTCAGGCTGTGCTGGGCGAATTCATCTCGACCCTTGCTCTCAAGAGTTCTTAGTCCAGACAGGACTCAGGTGAAGAGGTGCTGAGATCTGGAAAGCACTGAGAAAGGGCTGCTGGGCATTCCAGGTATCCAGAAGGTCATGGGGAAGGCTTCCTAGCAGCAGAGGCATTGAACTAAGTGCCAAAAGACAAGTGGGGTTTAGGCAGGCAAGTGGTGAGGGGTGAGCTATGGAGGGCTTGAGGGGACTTAGTGGCAAGCAGTGGAAGATCCTAAGAGGCAGCTCTCTGGTGTTCCTAGTGCCTGTTCTGGTTGTCCCAGAAAGGTTAATGGGAAGTGATACTGGATTGGGGTGAGGGGTGGGGCTGCTGCACTAATCAAGTGGAGGTATACTGCATGACCGTGGTGGTCGAGTTCAGGGAGGGGCAGATGGTGGGGAGAGAGAGAGAGAGAGAGAGAGAGAGAGAGAGAGAGAGAGAGAGAGAGAGAGACTTTAGGGATCTTAAGAGGCAACATGGCAGATCCTTGTGCTACACCCGGTTGGGTCAGAAAACCTGCTACACAGGTAACTCCTGGTTTCTAACTCCTGGTTTCTAACTCCTGTTTAAGACAGAGACACAGGTGAGACCAGGTTGGAGATAGCAACATGGGTCTGAGTTTGAGGCAAGCAGTGATGTGGGGCATCTCCAATAGACTAATAATAGCAGGATTGAACCAGGAGTCTGTGAGGGCAGTCCCCAGGCATAACCACAGTCAAGGCCACTTGGTCCTGGAGGGCTCTTTTTCATTCCCTCAGCCCAGCCAGTCACCTCCTGCTCCTCTCCAAACCTGAGTGCCGCCCCACCCCAGCACTCTGACGAATCTCCCTCCTCCTTCCCTCCCCCAACCCCCCCGGAGAACACTCAACTCCAGGCCCTTCTCCCAGGGCCTCTACCTAGCCTCTCCTTGGTACGCACCGGGCCTCATCCCGAAGGAGGGATGCTCTTGCCTCTAGAGACTAGGACACCGGATTGAGGACTCGAAAAAAGCATCGTACGCTTCAGGCCAGGCTGAGGGGCCCACGACGTGGCCTGAGGGACATCGGGTTCCCCGAGCCTGCTTGTCTGCGGGCGCCGGGGGCGTGACGCGTCGGGGCCCATCCGCAGGGCCCCTCCCGAGCCACCTCCTCCCGATCCCGTCGAGACCCGCCCCCTCTACCCCTGGGCGGGAGGACCGGACTCTGATTGGACATCTCTGCGGGGCGCTGCGCGGCACAGCCAATGATCGTGGGCCGGCGCGGCGGCGGGCGGGGGGAGCGAGCGCAGCCTGGAGCTGCGGCGCCAGCGGGTTGAGCCGGGCGATCCTAGCCCGGCAAGGCGGGCAGGGCGGGGCGCGCACAGCGGGAGCGAGCCTGGTGCCCACCGCAGAGACTGTCGCCAGGTGCCTAGGTAGGGGTCAGCAGCCGGGACTTGGAGTTGGAAACTGGGGTGCGGACGGCTGAGCCGCCCTGTGCAGCCAACGGGCTGTAGAAGGGTGGTCTACAAGGCCGGGTCTACGTGGGCAGCCGGAATCTGGTGTGCAGAGATTCCCGCTGTGTCTGCAGGGCCAGGTCCTCGGGATGGTTCCCTGAGCCCGCATCTGTCTAAGCCAGCTATGCGGGTGCCCGACCACCTGCGTTTCTTCCGCAGCTGCTGTCTGTGGGACTGCATAGAAGCCCCGCGCGCGCGGTGCCTTGGGCCCGGCTCTGGGTGGAGGCCGTGTCTATTCGGAGTGGGCCTGGACGGGTGCACCCACGTGTGGATCTCAGCAGAGCGCTTCTCCCACAGCCCTCCCGTGAGTCTTCCGTGGAGAGCTGGGGGCGGGGTGATGAATGGGACGGATGCAGCGAGCGACTTCAGCTGCTGCGCAGTCGTCCCCTGACTGAGTGAGGGTGGCGGAGGCGGCGCTGTGGTTTCTGGGTCTGGTGGGTACAGGATTGGTGCTCCGAGGGTGCACACGTGCGCGGGGAGCTGTGTGTGGTGTTTGGAGGCGGGTGTGCGTGCGTCACGTGGACACAAGAGTGTGCCTGTGTACCTGAGGGGTGCGTTTCAGGATGGAGTGGTGTGTGAGCACCGGTCACGAGGACAAGGATTACATCTGTCAGGGAAGGGGTGTGTGTCTGTCTTGAGGGTGTTACAGAGTGAGCAGAGCTAGCTGTCACATGCCTTGGGTCCCAGGACTGTGTCCCAGTGAGCTCCTCTCTTTGTCTTGGCCAGGTTCAGGGTGTGAGAGAAGCGCACAGCTGTGTCCTTGAAAATCCCAGGGAAAAGGAAGAGGCTGGGTCTTCTGCGCATCTCTACCTCTTCCATCCAACATACGCTGTGGGTCAGACTGTTCTAGACCCTACTACCTGCTCCTTGGTCCCCCACGCCCAGTCCTCAGACCAGGACTGGGGCTTATTTTAAACCTTATCCAAGTGAATTGCTTCCCTGCTTAAAGACTCCTTTGGTGTTAGAGGCCTCTGGTTTCTGTTCACAAACCCTAAACCAAGCCTGTTGGGAAGCACTCTATTGCTATCACGTTGGGAAGGGATCTCTTTTAGACACAGGGTGAACTCCCATTTCTCCCTTGGGAATCCTGCTTAGTGGTCACAATGTCGCCTCCGCCAGGAAAACACCCCCGAGGCCAGTGTAAGTGGACCTTAGCTTCTCTCCTGATGCACACCTCCACTAAGGAACTTTCCACTGCAGCCACATCTGCTGTGCTGGTCTTCATACAGAGCAAGCACTGTCCCACCTCATGGCACTTGCACCTATGGGCCAGTCCCTCTGGCTCCAGTTGCTGTTCTCCAAGTGTCTACACTGTGTACCGCCTTTCTCCTTCCAAAGCTGCTTAGAGCTTGCATTGTGTACAAACCCTCTCTGCGCTACATCAATTGTGTCCCTAGCATCTTGCTCCTGCCCTGTCTTGTTGTAGTAGCTGTCTTCCCAGGGCATCCCACAGCACCTATCATGTATTTATTGCTAGCATTCTTATTTGTTGCTTCATGACTCTACTGGAAAGCAAATGGTGAGAGTGGGGACTTTGTCTTTGGGGGTCTACTGGTTTACCTCCTCGTTCTTATATTGCAGATACCCAGTGAATCGTTGTAGCAGGGATGCATGACTCTGGATTTGCATACCAGGAGTCAGTGTGTCTATCTACTCCCCAGATCCACACTAGAGGCAAACTCCGAACATATTAGAAATCCTCCTGTTAGCAACTGGTGTGGAGGGAGGGGTGATATATTAATCTGGGGTAGGGAGACCTCTGGAAGTAGTGAGAGAACAGTGGAGGTCAGAACTTGGTGATTTTATCCCCAGATCTGTGCTGTTTAAGGTGCTTAACTTAGTGAGTTCAGCCAGCCAGCGGGTGTGTGTGTGTGGGGGGTGAGATCAAAGAGGCTTCTCAAAGGAGGTGATGTCTGAACTGGTCTTCAGGCAGTGAAGCCAAGGGAGGTGTGTTCCTGGCAGAAAGAGCAGCTCGTGCAAAGGCCTGGTGACACAGAGCCTGTCGTTTGCAAAGCTTGAAGTAGTGGGGTGCAGCCAGAGTACTGCAGGAGGTGGAGGGGTGGGTGGTGAAGGTGGGGGGGGGACAGTCCCTTTGGCTCTTGCCTTTCTGGCCCAGGCCCAATGAAAATGGGGAAATGGAGTTCCCATCTCTGTGATGGGAACAGTGGATGAATAACAGAACGGGGATGGTGATGAGTGGGATAGATCCCTGAGCTGCCCAGAAACAGGGAGGGGGGAATCTCTGGAAAGAGGGTGGAGGCTCAGAGCTGGTGTAAAACAAGAGACCCACAGATGTCAGTTTCCACAGGTGGACTGAAGGATGCTTTGAGCATAGCGGCAGTGGGGGAGGCAGGAGCCTACCTGGGTGTTTGGGGATCCCCGGAGGTAGTGGGAGGGCCATCCTCACAGCAGGCATCCTTGAGCATGACTTGGCACCAGACTCCTGGGTCTCCCTTAAGGGGACTGAGTCATCCTAGGCAGGGGCGGGGAGCTGCAGAGGGCACCACTGCCTGAGCCATTAGACCCTAGCCAGAAGCATAAGCAGGCTACAGTGAAGTGGCCCAGAGATGTCAGGACTGCTTTGATGTACAGCCCACACGGCCACTGCCTCCTTGCATTTCCCCCTGACTATTCCTTTGCTGATCAGTGCTGTTCCTCCTTTGCCTGGATAGCTATCGGTCCCTGCCTCAGCCTGACTCTGGAACATTCTAGCCAAACTCTGAAGTCACTGGTCCCTGAAGTTACCGTAGGTAGGGCTGCTTGAACCAGTGTGGGTGACTGCAGGGTCTTCTTGCGCTGTCTTCTCCTGGCCTGTGTTAAAAGACTTAGCTGGATGGGTCATGTCCTCAGAAAGAGGTCAGATGGAGTGGGCTTCTGAAGCCAAGGGTTGGTTGGTGTACTCGGGAGTGGCAGACACTTGGAGGGTGGGGTGCCGCTTGAAGGAGAAGCCTGAGTCAAGCTAGTCTGGAGCCAGGCATCTAAAGTAGGTTGTGTGTGTGAGCTGCTTCTTAATGCACACACATCCCAGCGACATATTACTCTATTACTCAGGCACAGGCTGCTTCTGCGTCCACTGCTTCATCCACTTCCTTCTAGGGTTCACAGAGAAGGCTGGACAGTAGCCATCTGTCTGATTCACCTGTGAGAAAACTGATGTCTCAACAAGCTTAGTGTCCTAGTCCAGCATGGTGGTGCACGCCTTTAGTCCTAGAACTCGGGAGGCAGGTGCAGGCAGAACTGGCCAGCCTAGTCTACAGAGTGAGTTCCAGGATAGTCCAGGGCTACAGAGGAAGCCTGTCTTAAAAAAAGGTGTGTATGTGTGTGTGTGTATGTATGTATGTATGTATGTATGTATGTATGTATCTTTAGTGCCCTAACCCAGGCAGCACAACTCCTATCTGGGAGAACAGGATTTGAACTTGGCATAATGAGGGAGGACCTGTGTCTGGGGCTGTCCTCTTGGTCAGTGGAGGAATCCCTTGCCCACAAGAATCTTTGCTGTGCCCTGGAACTGGGGCTGCATCTCAGCCTGTCTGTCCATCTTTCTGTTTATCCACTTGACCCCTATTTACCTGCTAAATCGCCTTCTACAAAGCATTCTCAAGACTTAAGTTTGGGTAGGGCCTTGAGAAGAGTCATTGGGTGAGCTGTTAAGGAGGAGTGGACCCACAGGCCAGCCTTACAAACCACCACCAGTTTCAGGCTGGTGGGACAGATAACCCTGTGGAGTTAACCTCTAGAGTCTGGCTCCCCTGGCCCTAGCTACATCTATGTACAGGCCTAAGGGACAGAAATGCACATGATCAGCTGGTAAAAGGGGAGGGGGGAATGAGAGCTGTTTGTCTGCACAGTTGTGTTCCTAGGTGCAGGTCCACAGCACAGGCAGACCAGTTTCCAGCCTCCAGTATATTCTTCCTTGGTCAGACACTGGCCCCCATGCACACAGCACAGCCGCAGGCCAGGCACAAGGTCCTGTCTCCAAGACACTGGGCAGAAACTTTCAGCCTCCCTTGCTGCCTTTCTCCAGCCAAGCCGGGCTTAGTCACCTGAATTTGATCCAGGCGAGAGGGAGGGATGGATGGAGAGTCTGACGTCAGCTCTCACAACCTCCTCCCACAACCACCCTCGCATCCATCTGGGCCCCAGCTCATCCCATGCAGTCACTACTCAGTTCTTTGGAGCTTGTTAGTAGCAACCGCTGTTCCGCGTCCCTAACAGCATCAGCTTCTTTACACCTCACAGCCACATCATATTGGTGCAAGGCCTGCTTCGTGGCTCATTTCACCAATGAGGAATACCCAAAGTTATATGCCCTCCCCTCCCTAACAGCCAGGAAGTAGGCAGCCTGGGTATCCCAGCCTGGGTGCCAAGCCAGGTAATAGTCTTTAATCTAGAATAGGAAGGCTTCTGCACCTATTTGCTGTGTGACCCCAGACCCATCTGTACCCTCCTCCTGCTCCCCACATTCTCCTCAGTTCACATGTCTAAGGAAAGGGGGAAAAGGAGCTAAAGAAAGATGTCCTTTTAGAGGTTGTAGTCGTAGGGAAATTATATGCAAAAGTTATGGGCCAGACCAGCCTGGGGCTTCACTCTGCTGGAAGCTCACTTCTGACTCTGTCCTCAGTCCTGATGTGGTCTGCAGCCTGAAGCTAGTTGGGTTTCCCTCACTGACAGTGCTTTCCCATCCAAGTAATGGGACCAGGGCTGCAGAGATCACTATGGTGACCACTTGTATTCAGCAAATATTTATCGAGCTCTTACGTGCCAGGCACAAGTGATCTTACAGAGACAAAGCAGACTGAAGAACTAATCTCGGGGCTTAGGACCTGGTGGGGAGGCCTACCCTATGGGGGATGGAAGGAGGGGGAAGGAGTCATGTTTGGGGAGGCTCTCCTTACCCTCCTCACCTCTTCCAGGGAGGCCCCTCAGAGCTCTAGCCACACAAGTCTCCTTTCTTCTCTCTAGCAGAAGCTCTGCTGCCTCCTGGCTCCTAGCACTCGGCACATGTGAGTGTAACATTTGGTCACATGGGCAAGCTGGAAAAAACAAACCAGGAGGAATATAGAAGCTGCACTAGTGTCTTGTGTGGCAGACCCCAAGGTGACCCCTCCCCTAGTGTACCCTCTCCTGGGCTGGCAGCTCTATTGGGGCAGCAGGGGAGCCAGGCAGAGGCTCTGATCTTTGCCCTATTACAATCTACTTCCAAGCCTGACGGTAGTCAGGGCAGCTAGGTAGGCATAGCATCTACAGTACAGAGGGGAGTCTGGCTTGCCCCCAAGCTATCTATGGTAGGTTGTCAGCAGAGGTAGCTTCCTACCAGTGGCTAGGGCATTCCAGCTGCCCTGCCTGCTGTTTCCGTTATGTCATTCACAGCAAAGGACGGAGAGCCAAAGGTAGAATGAGCATGGTACCCGTGGGACCTGTGGTTTTTGAGTTCCAGTCAGGATAGAGGAAGTCACCAGCAGACCGGAAGGGCAGGGGTTCAGGAGTCCACTTACTTCCTTTTCTTAGAAGATGCAGAATGAGGCCCAGTAAGGAGGGAGCTTGGGGTGGGGGTGGAGCCAGCATGTGGGCTGTGGTGGAGATAGTCGTCCTGGTCTGAGAGTAAGTGGGGCCTGGCTAGGGCCTGTGTGTAGCTAAGAGTGATGGCTGAGGTGCAGGTGGGTTTGAGGCTGGGGATTGAGGCTCAAGCCCGGGCTACTGTTAGGGTTTTTGAGTAGGTTGGGGACCCAGGAAGCAGTAGATGGGAGGAATGTGTGAAGCCAGTCCCCGGCCCCTCCCCTGCACCTTGGCAAATGACTAGATTTATCTTGGGGTCTTGAAAATAGTGAGAGGAGTCGATGGAAGCCAGAGACCTCAGGAAATGTTCTTTAAAATGTCGAGAGGGACTGCAGTGAAGGTCTGGGACAACCAGGAGACATTCCTGGAGGAGGTGTCTGGGTCTGCAACCCTAGTGCCCCGCCTGCTTCAATGGGGCTGTACTGGAATGCTCTGTCAGCAAGGGTGTCGACTGCTGAGCCACTGGGCAGCCTGTGTAGTTGGGACTGGATTGCCCTGGGACTCTGTGCTTTAGTGTGACTTGGCTTCCAGGACTTCCCCACATCTGTCTGTACTCACTGCAGAATCAGTTCCGTGACTATTCCTGTTGTATGGGCAGGACGCTGAGGGCATGCATCCGAGCTAGGTGAGCTACTGGGGATCCCTAGGTTTGGATGCCCAGCCAAGGGAACAGCCGGGAGGTAGGTCTATAGCACTGTGGCTATAGACGGAGAAGGATCTAGACCCACTCCACTTGCCTGGCCACGAGTGACACTCTCTCCTCTCTCAGGTTCCCAACAAGGTTCTACAGACTGTCTGCTGACTGGAGTGATGGAGAGTGGCCCAGCCGTCTGCTGCCAAGACCCTCGTGCAGAGCTGGTGGATCGGGTGGCGGCCATCAATGTGGCCCACTTGGAAGAAGCAGATGAGGGTCCAGAGCCTGCCAGGAATGGTGTGGATCCTCCACCCCGGGCCAGAGCTGCCTCCGTGATCCCTGGCAGTGCTTCAAGACCCACTCCAGTGCGCCCCAGCCTCTCGGCTAGAAAGTTCTCCCTGCAGGAACGACCAGCTGGAAGCTGTCTGGGGGCTCAAGTTGGGCCTTACTCTACAGGACCTGCCAGTCACATCTCTCCTCGGTCCTGGCGGAGACCCACCATCGAGTCCCACCGTGTGGCCATCTCAGACACAGAGGTTGGTGAGGTGGACTTAGAAGTTGTTTACGGACCTGTCAGGGAAGCCTGGGTTTCCACCCACTATATGTACCATATACTTAGCTTTCTTTGGTTTGCATGCCTTTAGAGCTCACTGAGACGCTCACTACCTAACAGCAGGGATTCTTCTAACCCAGGGAAGGGCAATCTGAATTGAGGGATACCTCTTGTCTTCTTCTCACCCTCAGCCCAGGCATAGGGCCCTCTCTTGTCCCTAGGAAGCCTTCATAGAACTTTGAAAACAGATCATGTATGTCTCTACCCCTAAACCATTCCAAGCTTGAGCCGTAATCATGCCTCTGAGAGACTGCTCTGACTTAGACACTGCAGTGTGCTTCCTGGTCTTTCATGGGCTTGAATCTGAATGTGAACTTGGGTCCCGATGGGAGCACAGCATAGCCAGGGCTTCACCCATCCTATCTTCACATATCACCCAAGGCTTCTCGTCTCCTCTCATGGTGGCAATTGCTACCTTCAGATCTTCCCCATCCAAAGTTGAAAGGCTGGTAAGAGCTTTAGGGTCTGGGAAGTAGAGGCTGGGCTCTGAACAAGATGGGAGCACTGTTGCATAGGAATGAGCATATCCGGCATATGAATGAGCTGTCCTGATGCTCCGCTCTCCCGCAGGACTGTGTGCAACTGAACCAGTACAAGCTGCAGAGTGAGATTGGCAAGGTAGGACCAGGGCGGGACGCGGGTGGGGGCCGTGCTGCAGAGACCTCTCTGAGCATCCGCCTTTCCCTCTGATGGATCTGGGGAACAGAGCCAGGAACACCCAGCCTGACTGGGAGATTATCAGAGGAGGGCAGAGATAACTTCTGACTCCTGACTCCCGGGGCTCTTAATGGAGACTAGGGGAGACAAGAGGCTGCGTGGAGCTGTGAGGCAGGAGTGGGTGGTTCCCAGGGCACAGGAGTCCCCTCCTCATCTTTTGGAAATGTAAGTCCCAGAACCAGGTGGTAGGAGATAGGGTGCAGTTGGGGTGCAGAGGCTGGGACCGAGAGCTGTTGAGAATGTGGCTGTGTCTTGAGGGGCTGACGGATGGCTCTCTCTGCAGGGTGCCTATGGTGTGGTGAGGCTGGCCTACAACGAAAGTGAAGACAGACACTATGTGAGTCTGGGCCTGGGAACGGGTGTTGCTCAGGTCAGGCCCCACAAGCCTGAGAGTAGGAAGAATTGCTGGGGGGAGGGGCCAGGGCTACCTCTTAAGGGGAGGTTCCCATTCCTGAGGTGTGCTGCGGGAATGAACTTCCGGTTTCTTGGGGTATGTAAGCAAAGCCGGGCTTCTTCTGAAGAGAGAACAGGAGGAAGGCCGAGACTGGGCTATGGCCTAGCAGACGTATACCTGGGCACATGCTCAGAGCCAGTGGTAGCTGCCTGTGTGCTCATCTGCACCACAGTCCCCATGTGCCCAGCCTTTCCTAGCCCCTGCTGGCTGCACACATGTGATATTTCTGTCCCTTTCTTCCCAGGCAATGAAAGTTCTTTCCAAAAAGAAGTTACTGAAGCAGTATGGCTTTCCTCGTAAGTATGCCTTGACCTTGGGAGCTCCTAGGCCGGGGGCAGAGGAGGAGGGAATGGTCGCTGACTACTTTCGTTTAGGAGTCAGGGTAGAGGGTAGGAAACAGGAGCAAAGGCCTGGGGATGGACTAGGCTTGGTGAACTAGAATGAGATCTCAGCCTCGTGAGGGTCTTCCTCCAGGACCAGCGCCTTGACTCGCTTTTTGGCCACAGGCCGTCCTCCCCCCAGAGGGTCCCAAGCTACCCAGGGAGGGCCAGCCAAACAGCTGCTGCCCCTGGAGCGTGTGTATCAGGAGATTGCCATTCTAAAGAAGCTGGACCACGTGAATGTAGTCAAATTGATCGAGGTAGGAGGGGTGGGGGGGTACTGGAGCTTGGGTGGGGTGGATGAGTGGGTGGGTCGGGTGTGCTCAGCCTACCAGGGTCTAGGAAGCAAGTGGATGAGGCACTGGGGGCAGAACATCCTTGGATGGGACAGTGGAGGTATTGAGGCAGTCTAGGCTGGTCCAGGGTGTTCTTGCTCTGGGTGATGGGTAGCCCTGGAGGTCACTGCAAATCCCTTCCCCAGGGGCAGGGGTTGTCATATGGAGGGCTGATGGCGAGGTCAGTGATACTGAGGCCCCTCTGTTGGTGCTTGTACAGTTCCTGCTCTGTGTCCATGGTAACTGCAGGGCACAGGAGGGGTCTTGGTCCTGGGTTCCCCAACTCCATTCCTCAAGTCCTATGCCCATGTCTGCTCCCTCTGACCAGGTCCTGGATGATCCCGCTGAAGACAACCTCTATTTGGGTGAGTGACCCAGCTCATACCACAGCAGCTTACCTAGGGCTGGTCCCAATGAGGGCTCCCCAGGGACACACAGAATGTTCGGGGAGCCATGACCTCTTGTTCTCTCAAACCCTGGATTCTCTTGTACAGCACTGCAGAGTGAGACCTAAATTAATCACATTTTGTGACTATTTCTTGGCCCCACTCCCTGCTCCCGACCAGTCCGGGTCAGTATGGTTCTGCACTCAGTAGGTACAAGGAGCTGGCTAAGTCAGTGAATCTGGGGATTCAGCCTCAGTTTTCTCACCTATAAAATGGGATAATAGGGTTGGGAGTGTAACTCAGCAGTAGAACACTTGCCCAGCATGCTTGGGGAACTGTGCTCAATACCCATCCCTTCAAAAATGATAGTTATAATAATAAAATAATAAAATGAGGTAAGGGTGGTATGTATCTCGTAGGGTTGATGTCAGGAAATGTGCATATTTGTAGTTATCCTTATTAATATGGATGTTATTATTTAAGTTCTTTATTCTGATTGATCATTGGGCTTTTTTGGGAGGATATTTTGGAGAAATGGGATAGGAAGGCTGGAGGTGAAGCTCTAGGGACTGCCCAGGACTTGCAAGAAGACCTTGGGTTTCTGCTCCATCACAGAAAGTGGGCGGGGCAGGCATTGGCTTTAGGTATCAAGAGGCGAGGCTTTGGTCAGGGGTGTTATTGACCCTTTAGGGAGCTTTAGGAACATGTCTGCCCCTTCTCAAGCTTCCTCCCTGGCAAGGGCTCCATGCCGAAAGTCTCTGCACCCGAGGATCCGGTCAGGCAGGCCCAAGGGGGGAACCTTAGCACTGGCCGCCCACAGCCTTACGACACCTCTTCTTCTCTCTTTTCTTTCAGTGTTCGACCTCCTGAGAAAAGGGTGAGTTCCCATCCCATTCAGAAAGGTCATTTCTGATACAGGTCTCCTACCCTCCCTCGGTCTCCCTGCAGAGCTGTACACCAGCTCTTGGGGTAAATAAGAGACCTGGGACCATTCAAATGAAGGCCGGTAGGATTGTAGAGGCTGGGAGAGGGATGGGCTTTGAGCCAGACCTTGACAAACTAGGAAGATACTTGGATGGAAGCAGGAGGAGGGATGTTTTCAGGCAAAACCCATACCTGCACTTAAATCACCAAGGGTTCTTTGAGCTTTACTACTGACTCATGAGAGAGGCAGAGAGAAAGCCAAGGATCAGAGAAGGTACTTATCCTACCCAAGGTTGCACAGCACGTTGTTGATGGTGTTCTAGCTCTGTCTGCCTGCCCTGTTTGATGTATGAGAATATTTGCAGAGCAGCTGACATGGCCTGGTGGGTACAGGGCTGGGTGGACCTGAACCCCTCCCTGCCAAGCCTTGGAGGAAACTTATGAACTATCCCTCTGCCGCTTCTTTCCTGAAAAACTAATTTTTTTAAACCTGCATTTAAAATAAGAAGTTTTTAGGAACTGAGCCTGTAGCTGAGCTGGTAGAGTGCTTACCTAGGATGTACCACCTCAAAGGTTCAGGCCCTAGCACGGCATAAAACCAGGGAGGGCAGCTAATACCTGCAATCAGGAGGTGGAGCCAAGAAGATTAGACTTCAGAAGTTCAAGGCCATCACTAGTTACATAGTGAGTTTCAGGCCAGCCTGGGCTACGTCAGACCCTGTTTCACCACCACCACCACCACTACCATCACAATTACCACCATCACCACCACCACCACAATTACCACCATCACCACCACCACCACCACCACCACCACCACCACCACCACCACAGATATATGGTTGTTTTTTTGGAGACAGGACCTCACTATGTTGACTTGACTGAATTTGAACTCATGGTGAGTCTCCTGCATCTGCCTCTGAAGTGCTGGGGTTACAGGCACTTACTGTAACACCAGGTTGTCTTTTGTTTTTTGTTTTGTTTTGAGACAGGGTCTCACTATGTAGCTCTGGCTGTTTAGAACTTGCTGTGTAAACTAGGCTGGCCTTAAAGCCACAGAGATTCTCCTGACCCTGCCTCCTGAATATGGGGTTAAATGTGTGCTCCTCCACACTAGTTTAAAAAGTGGAAGTTTACATTGCTGCCCATGTCTGTATCTGATAATCTGGAACACTATCTATACCTATCTTCATCACATGTTATACATTCTGAAACATTGTATTTCATTAGACAAGGGGGGTGGAAAGACCCACTTGATTGATTTCCTGACTCTTGAGCCAGGGTCCACAGTTTTAGAGCCACCTTAAATGGCACCTTTGTAATTATTTGATTATACTTAAATCTTGCAAGAACTGTAAGCCAGTAGAAAGAGAGATACATTTGCCTTGAAATTATGATTGAAAAGGGATAGATGGGTCAGAACTTTTTTTTTTTTTTTTTTTTTTTTTTTTTTTTTGGCGTATGGGAGAAGCTAGTATCTTGATTTCTATGAACCCATGAGCACTAAACCAGGAGAACTCCTGTTCCCCAATCCTTGCAGCCTTACAGAAGTACTCCTTATTCCACTGAACCTCCTCCCTCCTCCCTCACAGGCCAGTCATGGAAGTGCCCTGCGACAAGCCCTTCCCAGAGGAGCAAGCTCGCCTCTACCTCCGGGACATCATCCTGGGCCTCGAGTACTGTGAGTGAGACCGCCTGTCCACAGGGACTGGATCTAGAGGACATGGGAGCGGGCTGTGCCTACGCTAAACTGCCATTGAGCCCTTCTGCCAGTCAGCGCTGGTCTACCAATCAGCTTTAGTGGAGAAAGGGGCGGGGAGGTGTGGGTGGAGGACCTAGTGGACTTCACTGGGCATGCGCTAGATTCTTCGCTGTGCATTGCATTCACCACTGTGTGGCTCTGCGTGGATTTTCTGTCCCGGTCTTTTCTGCTGGGTTCTATCCAAGCTTCTCCTCGCTGCAGAACATCAGGAGATGTGGGCTGGAAGCGATTTGTATCCAGCTGCTTGGGGAAGAGTGTGTCCTGGCATAATGCCTGTGTCGATGGCAGGGTAGGCTTAGCTGTAAGGACCTCTAAGGCAAGAGCTCAGGGGCACGTAGGTTCTGTGCCAGGAAGTACATTCACTTATTCATTTATTTCATCCATTCACTTCACTCACTTGCGTGCACCTACTTGGGTCCAGGACTGAGGAAGCTCTGCGTGGCAAGTGATGCCCGCCAGGGCTGTGGAGGCACATGGGCCATGACAGGCTTTCTGGAAGAGGCTGAGATCAGGTTCTAAAGAGTAGGGGTTCACTGGCCAGCTATGAGGGTTGATGGTAGGAGAGCCTGTCAGGCAGAGGCAAGAGAGAAGTGGGGCTGTTCCGTCTGGATGGTGCATTCAAGTGGTGTAACCTGGTGGCTAATGAGCAATGGTGCTGGAAACATCTCTGAGGAAGACTTTATGACCGAATCCTGTCAGTATTATGAGGGCTCTGAGCAGAGAAAGCCTGATGGGATTTGCTTCTTAGAAAGCGCTGCCTGGCAGCTGTGTGGTGGCTGGATGGGGTGTGAGAGGCAGCCAGCTGGCCAGGGGCAGGCTATTTCCACAGCTCAAGTGACAGATGGTGAGGTTGGTCGGGATTAGAGCAGTAGCAATAGGATGGGAAGGAGGTAGGGTGGCTGGCCTGGGGAGACGAACTGGTCTAGGGAGAGGAGGACCTTCAGAAACCTAGGGCTCTGACCTGGGTTGGGAAATGGGGTGCTGCCCATCTTTCCAACATCTTATCTGGACCTGTTGTGAGTGAATTCTCCCTCCCTAGCAAAGGTGTAACCCACATTGACACGGGGAATCTTTCTGCTACTGAGCCCCTCTAGTGTCTCCAGATTAGTGCTCTCTTTGTATATGTAGAGAATCGGAGGCACATAGACAGGTGTTTAATACGTAGACTCCAGTAAGAGCCCATAGTGTATGAAGGATGGGAGCGTTTTCTTCTTGGTCTGTTGGTCTAGCAAGCAGAGGGCAGTTACAGCCCTTCCAGGGTTAGGCTGTACCTCTTCCTTTTGTGGGTCCTTCTCCTCTGCCGAGGACCCGTCTGCCATCTCCTAACCCCACTTCAGATGCACGCTAATCTTGGGCTCTAGTTTACAGTCTCTTCAGGGCCCAGCTGATCCTGATGAAGGGCATTTCTGGGGTAAGAGTTAGCACCCGAAGCTGCAGAATAGATGAAGGAGGCATCTGTGCCCCAAAGACTTGTGGTTCTGGTCTCGTGGAGGGACAGTTGGGGCTGGTCAGAAAGGCCCAGATAATGGAGGCAGGTGTATTAAGATAGACACTGAGATGCAACACACACACACACAGAGGCATATTTTTTTTCTTTTAAACTCAGGTGCTACTATGTAGCCCAGGCTGGTTTCAGTCTCCTCAAATTATGGATGACAGGCACTGTGTACCACAATACCCAGCCTGGACTGTCTTCACCTTAGCTTTGGTTGGCCGCTTGATCTGAGGTTGAGAGGAGGGGGAGAGGGAGGAGGAGGAGGGGGAGGAGGAGGAGCTGAGGTGGTTTTGAGGATTTTTTGAAACAGGTCTTTAGGGTCAGAGAACAGTAGGGAAAACTGTGGAGTTTCTGTTTTTCCTTTTCTCGACTGAGAAAGGGTATTGCTGTATAGCCCAGGATGGTCTAGAGCGTGCGGTCCTCCTGACTCAACTGAGATTACAGGCATGCATCAGTCTGCCTGGCTAGAGTGGGGGTTTTCTTTTTGGCTGGTGATGGGGGTTGTAGACAGGAGTCAAGTTCCGATACCGAGATGTATATCGATACTATTATCTGTTGGACATCTATACGTGTACAGGACCTGAGTTCAGGGGCAAGCCTAGAGTTGAGAAAAGAGTTAGACTGCATTCCATGGCCACATGGGTATCATTTGGGCCTTTCCTGCTCTGATGGGGATGTCAGCTTAGTGTCCCTTTCTGATAGGGCTAGACCCTGGAGACAAGGCAGGCTCTGAGTGTTCTGCACTGTTTCTGACTGGCTCCATTCTGCTGGCGATGTCTGCATCGCCTTCACCCCAACCATCTTCATCCTGGTGGTACTGAGGCCTGGTGCTTCCTTCTCTGAAACCCTGTTATTCAGATCCCTAGGGCTGAGGCAGTACTGTTGTGTCTGTAGCACAATATATCCCCCCCCCCCCCCAGGCCAAGCATCAGTCCTGGGACCTAGGCATAGGCTTCGATACAGTTTGGGCCTGCAGATGGTGCTGATGTGGGAAAGGCCTATGGAGAAATTCCCCCCAATATTTTCCTGTGACTTCCCTCCTCAGCAGGAAATGTCCTGTTTGTTGAGGAAAGAGCACTGGACTTGGAGTCCAATGACTCCCAAGATTCCCCTCAGTGTCTTCAATTGCATTATGGAGCAGGTGGCCCCAGTGTCATCTTGTGAGGTTCTCTCATAACACGAGTTGACATGGGCTGGGATGCAACCGCTTGCTTCCTAGGCTTTGTGAAGGCAGGAGATCGCCCTGGGCAGTGATCCGCCAAGCTTGCATATCACCTGTTTCTCTCTGCAGTGCACTGCCAGAAGATTGTCCACAGGGACATCAAGCCATCTAACCTACTCCTTGGGGACGACGGGCATGTGAAGATCGCCGACTTTGGTGTCAGTAACCAGTTTGAGGGGAATGATGCTCAGCTGTCCAGTACGGCAGGGACCCCGGCATTCATGGCCCCGGAGGCCATTTCTGATTCCGGCCAGAGCTTCAGTGGGAAGGTGATTCCTAGGGCCTGGGCTAGGTTGGGATTTGGGTGTAGGGGCAGAACAGCTTGCACTGGGGAGGAGAGGTGAGGGCAGGGGAGACGGAGTGCTTGCAAGCTGAGAGCTCCAGGCTTCTTGCATCTAATAGTGGCATGCCTGCCTTTTTCCTGGAGCCCAACATATAGCCCATGTGGGGCTCCTCTGATTTCCTAGCGAATGGCTACAGTCTCACTTATATCTCTCACTGCTGCTTGTTCTGTGTGGGGCTCTGTGCTGGGCCGTGTGGTACAGAAAGAACCGAAACAGTCCCATTCATACCATTCCGCTGGGTGATGAGGGCTGAGAGTCATGGTCAGAGGAGGGGGGAGGTTTCTTTGGGTCCTGGATATGGCAGGGTCTAGACTGGGCCATGAGCTGGAAGCAGAATCTAGGAATGTGCAAGAGGATTGAGAGGCATAAGGTTGGTTGGGGTTTAGACCTTTTATGTGGCCCGAGGCGGTTATGAATGCAGCCCAACACCAAACTGTAAGCTTACTTACAACACGGGGGGGGGGGGATGGGGGGAAGGGAGAGAGAGAGAGAGAGAGAGAGAGAGAGAGAGAGAGAGAGAGAGATTGTTTCTTGGTCTCACGGTTTTCCAGAGGTGCCTGCCTGGTTTAGAGGGACTGAGTGCCTCTGCTTTGCTGAGGTGACAGGCAGGTTTCCTAAGGGTACTGCAGCAGTGTGGATGCCTGCCCTCCCTGCCCGGAGCTTACTGCAGCACCGCTGCATGCTGCCTGCCTGCCGTACCGGGAAGGGGATGAGGTAACTGGGCAGTGTGAGGCTTGGAGTTCAAGCAGAAGCCAAGGGCATAAATTAGTTTTTTTCAACTCTTTTATTTGAGGCTGGGCACATAGCTCAATGGTAGCCCACTGGATTAGCATGTATGTGTTGGGGTTCATTCCCCAATGCTGCAAGACAAAAATCAAAAGGGAGTTTTAAAAATTTTGCTATAATTCTAAATTTATTGAAAAGTTATAAGAAGAGTATAAAGGAATCCTGTGTGACTTTAAAAACAGTATGTTATTTTATGCTGTTGGTGTTTGGCTAGCATGGATGTCACTGGATCAGCTGTGTGCCTCGTATCAGTAAAGGCCAGAAAGGGTGTTGAGTCCCCTGGAATTGAAGTTACAGAGTGCTGTGAGCCACCATGTGGGTCCTGGGAACCAAACCCACGTCCTCTGGAAGAGCAGCCAATGCTCTTAGCCACTGAGCCATCTCTCTAGCCCTTTACCCTCACTCATCAGCTTTGCCACATTCGCTCTTTCATTGTCTTTGTGTTTCTGAATATTCCTATTACATTTTTCTGAATCGTTCAGAAGTTTATTTTGAGACAATATGTCTGCTTATCAGTATGTGCTTTAGTGACTTTCCTAAGAGCAAGGGAATCCTCTTATATAATCTCAGTCTAGTGACCAAGGTCAGGAACTTGTCACTGATAGGACTGTCCTATAGTGTGTTGCACACATGTAAGTTGTTATGAAGTAGTATTCATGTTCTCAGCTTGCCTGTTTTCTTCTTCTTTCTCCTTTTCTTTCTTTTGTAATCCTGGAGATCCATCAGGGTCACCTGTCACATTTCCTTAGAGTCCTCTGATCTGGAGGCATTTCTCCCTCCACCCTTTTTCTGGGGTGAGGGGTGAGCACAGGGCATCACATATCCCATGCTGCTCTAGAACTTGCTCTGTAGCTGAGAATGACCCTGAACTAGTGATTCTCCAGTAGCTACATCCCAAGTGTTGGTTTACAAACACATTATCCCGTGTTTTCCCCGGCCTCCAGCTTCATGCCCTCTCTTTGTCATTCTGACTTTAATGATTGGAAAGCAGACTGATGTCTCAGGACACACCAGTTTGCACTTGCCTTGTGTTCCCTGGAAAGATGGGTGAATAGATGGATAGATGGATGGATGGATGGATGGATGGATGGATGGGATGGATGATGGTGGTGGTGGTGGTGGTGGTGGTGATCTGTGTCAGGGGTTGCACACATGAGGATCCTATGGAGAGTCCCACCCGGGCCTGAGAGGAGCTGTAGGAGATAGGGGGATAGGAGGGACAGGGGTTGCCTCTGGCATTGGAAGCAGTTGCACAGTAACTGAGGTGAGGCTCTCCTGAACCCAGAGCTACTTATTGCGCATGAGTTCAGCACATACTGCTATTTTGGAAGTCCATCTGTGTCATGGAGGCAGCAGATGACCTCATGGATGAAAGGAGGCTTGAAACCTGCTGCGTTAGAAACAGTGTCTGTTCTGGGCCTGTCCCTAGAAAGCCCACAATCCCAGGAATGTCACAGCTCTATTCTGGTCATCCTTGGCATCTCCCCTGTGCCTAGCGCAGGGCCCAGCGTAGGTCAAGCCTCGGGGAGCGTTTGTTGATTGACACCTGCCTGGGAAAGGAGTGTCCCTGGAGGGCTCTTCCACAGCCTAATAAAGATGGGTGAGGTAGGAGTGGGGGTCGTCATACTTACTGACACAGCTTGTTTCTTTCTAGGCCTTGGATGTATGGGCCACTGGGGTCACGCTATATTGCTTTGTCTATGGGAAGGTGAGTCCTGGGGACCCTGCAAAACTGTGTGACTGGATTCAAGGAGCCAGGAGTGGGCGACAGATGCAGAACCTTTTTTGTGTCCCTAGACAGAATGGCTTTTGAAAAGCCCACCTGGGCCAAGAAGTCTGAGGGAAGAGAGGCCTTTTGTTTCTCTTTCTCCCCTCTGGGAGGGATTGATTTGTTGCCCTGGGACAGCACATATCCAAGAGGAGGTGACAGTGGTATTGCCTCCTCTCCTCCAGAGTGAGCCCCGTCCTCTCTAGATGTCATTCATTCTTTCATCCATGCAACATTTCTTCACAACGTTGGGTCTTGCCGACCTCTAACCCTGACATGATCAAGATCCCACGGGTGCTTTGGCTCTGGTGAGCACATTTAAGGAGGCAGGCGGTATCTCAGTGAACATGTCCCCAGACGCCAGGGCCTGGGAGAGGAAGGCCTTGCTGCAGGCAGCTTTATTGCTGGTGGCAGGTGCAGCCAGCATAGTTCTGCAGTGACTCATCTGCTCAGTTACATTTGCTGAGCCCTTGCTGTGTGTCCTGAACAAGTTAGATGGGGCCTTTCCCATCTGCTGGGTTGGGGGTGGGGCATAAACTGCCTCGCACCCCTGGCCCCCTACAGTGTGGATCAAGGCCTACATCCTGTCTGTCTCTTCTTCCCACAGTGCCCGTTCATTGATGACTACATCCTGACCCTGCACCGTAAGATCAAGAATGAGGCCGTGGTGTTCCCTGAGGAGTGAGTTGTCCATGGAGGGGGGCGGATCATGGAGGCCCCGCCCCCTACTTCTGAACTTTAGCAGAGCATTTGCCCTGTGAGGGTCCCATCTCAGCCTTCAGAGTTAGAAAGGGGAAACTGATCCTCTGGAGGGTCCAGAGCAGATGGGAGGCCTTCTGTCCGTCCATCTGAGGAGTGTGATTGGGATTATTCTTGGTCCCAGGAAAGTGAGAAAAGGACCCTCCCTCGTTCATGGTGGCATCCTGGTCCCTGTCCTTTTCTCTGCCTAGGCCAGAGGTCAGCGAGGACCTCAAAGACCTGATCCTGAGGATGCTAGACAAGAATCCTGAGACAAGAATTGGGGTGTCAGATATCAAGGTGGGAGATGAGAGGCCTTGTCCAGGGCCAAGGTCTGTGTCCCCTTCAAGACGGACCTACCCTGGGATGTGTGTGTGGGGGGGTTGGGTTTGGCATTTCTGGGTTGAGGACTCCTTCAAGGTCAATGCTCGGGATACTTGGGGACCTTAGCTGGTTGATGTCTAACCTGGGTTATGACTCTTGTTGATGACCCTGGCCCTTCTCTATCTTCTGGGCTCTACAGTTACACCCTTGGGTGACCAAGCATGGAGAGGAGCCCCTCCCTTCAGAGGAGGAGCACTGCAGTGTGGTGGAGGTGACCGAGGAAGAGGTGAAGAACTCAGTCAGGCTCATCCCCAGCTGGACCACTGTGGTAAGAGGGTGAGGGATGATGGGACTCTCTCGCCTAAGAAGGGTGTGGCCACTGCTTGGGACTTGCTCTGTTCTTGGCATTTGAAGGAACAGTGGGGCATCAGGTCAGTCAGCCACAGTTCAGGGGCCATGGAAGTCCCCACTCCATTGGAGTCTATGGACTTTTGGAATAAGGTCACCTTATTCAACCCGATGGAGAGACCTGAGGTTTGGGGAGGGCCATGGCAGGAAGAAGCAGTTCCTTTCTTGCCTACATTCTGTGAACTGCTGCTCTACCTGAGGTACCACACTGGTGTCTAGTGACAGTGAAAAGCCTGGAGACTTGGCTCAAGAACTCCACCTGTCAGTTAGACCACACCCTACCCCATGAACTTACCTGCTTAGGCTGGGACTGGCTGACCAGGCCTATGCCCCACATTGACCTCTCCTCCCCAGATCCTGGTCAAGTCTATGCTGAGAAAGCGTTCCTTTGGAAACCCATTCGAGCCCCAAGCACGCAGGGAAGAAAGATCCATGTCTGCACCAGGAAGCTTACTGATGTAAGTACAGTGGGCTGAGGCCTGTGGGCTGAGGCATGGCACTGAGATATGTCCCCAACTTATATTAGTCTGGAGCTGTCACCAGAGCCTAGGGACATATCCAAGTTTCAGAGCAGGGCCCCATTTGCATCCTTGTCTAGGCCCAATGTCCTCCATGCACACACTGTAAGAGATGAAGACTTAACTCAGCTCTCCCTGGGACATATTTTCTTTCTGGAAGTCTGCTTTGCTCATGCTCTCCTGCTGGGTCCAGCCCAACTCTCTGGCTTCTAATGTTCGCTTCCCTTAGCCCTTGGCAGTCAAAATCTACAGACAGAGTCAAGTCTGCTCTTTATTGAAGGCTGGTGTCCGTGGAGAAATGGGCCCTTCTGACCACTTGCCCTGGCCCCAAGCTGGACATGTGATGCCCTCCTGAGTGCCTCATGTTATCCATAGCCAGCACTTTGTTCATCGATCGAGTCCATGTGGACCAGCTAGGTGGCAAGGCTGGAGGACAGGAACCCATTTGCTAAGGGGTCCCTACTTTGAACCACATGTATGAGTTCACCTCCTTGGGAGAGATCAGAAAAGCAGTTCTCTGAACATTGATTCTGGCTTCCAGTTTTTCTGCTGCAGTAAAATTCACCTTCCATTAGAGTTTGTGTACAGACCTTCAGAGGGATCTGTGAACTGAGATGTGTTCCAACTGAGAACTGTGAGGTGTTGTGAACCAGAATATCGTGATCCTACCGCAGATGGGTACCTCTCTGGCTGTGAGGGAGCTCAGGGAGAAGGGCTGAACATTTGGCTTGCCCTGTGGTAAAGGCACTTTCCCAGGGAGATGAGCATGGACGTAGTGCAGGCCTGCCCTTACAAGGAGTGGCCACGCAGTGAGGTAGACCTGGGGGATGTCTGCACGTTTCCTCCTTCCTCTCTGAGGTAATTGGTATCAGGGCCCTGGTGCTGCAGTGGATCATGGAGGATTTGATAAATGAACTAGGACGGATCTGAGAGTGAAAAGGATGCTGTTGATGATTATGTAGGCACAACAGTCTGACATCATGGCTGTGCAGGAAACGGGACCACTCCAGCTCAGTGCTTGTGTCCTGGAGCCCCCTGGTGGTACAATGAAGTGGCCTCTAGTTAAGAACAGTTCCAGTTTGTTCCCTGAAACTGAACAAAAACAAGAATCCGGTACACTTTAACCTCATCGAGGGCCTTGGGACACTTGGTAGACTCCATTTGTAACATTTTATGATATTGTTAGTCCAGTTCAAATTGATCCTTTGATTGGATATTTTTAAAACAAAGGTTGAGATCGGGGATGGGTAATCAGATTCAGGGATCTGTTGAATGGTGGAATTCCAAGACTGATGGTAACTCGGCCCTGTGGGGAAGTTAAAGGAAATATACAACGGAAGCCTTCTACCCACTGGGGTCAATATGGAAGACCTTTGACCTGGGCAGTATTCCTGGGATACCAGAAAGTCTTTTGGATCAGATGGTTAGAGATTCCTGAGAGGCCACAGAAGGGTTGTGGGTTGAGGCTGGGTCCAGGGGAAGTAGCAAGAAGGACTGCGAAGATGGGACAGATCCTAGGGAGGCTAGTGTGGATTGGGGATCTGAAAGGCTGTAGGATGGTCAACCATATGTGAATGTATATGAGAATCCCCTGCATACACACTCTGACTCCTGGGATCTCCCTGCCCCTGGTGTTTCCTAACAGGAAAGAAGGATGCGGAGAAGGGTGCAAAAGCCCAGAGCTTCCCGGAGTCCAGGAGGATGAGGCTGCGTCCTGAGTCCCTGCATGTGCCCAGGGCCGTCGGCAGCATGCTCATTCCGCACCTCCAGAGGCCCACCGCCCTCATGCAATAGTCGCCCCTGCAGGCAGGGGGCTGGGGACCGCAGCCCCTCTCCTGGCCCCCCTCACCCATTGTGCTGCATGACCTGCGCACAGGCACATCCAGGGACAGGATTGGAATGTGTGTCATCTGGGGCTTGGGGGTCCCAGTTGGTCCTCTCTGTTCTGAATCATCTTGCAGGGAATATTAGAAACCCTACCTGACTGGCTGGTGAGGCCCAGGGGAGAAGGCAAGAGATCAAAATGGCAGGTAGAGACCTGGTGGGCTGCTTCTTAGAGAACGCCCATAGGGATTGGTGGCCCGCCCAGCTGGTGCACACAAGGAGGGCGATTGCCTCACCTCTGTGTGGAAGGTGCTGAGTGCTGGCGTACTCAGATCTCTAGCGTGGATGCTACGGATAATGGCACGTGCCTGGGAGCAGACTCACCTTGGAGAATCCAGATTCCTCTTTCATTGTCTTTTACCTGAGGGCTGGGGTGGGAGCAGCTGTCGTGGGGAGCATCTTCCTCTGGCTTCAGGTAGTCCCTGGCACACTGTTTGGCAGTCATCTGGACTTGACATTCATGGACTGTGTTTTATACTCTGCACTTGCCGGAGAAAGGGCTGAAGTGGATGCAGCTCAGAGCATAGGCCAGAGCCCAGAGCAGTGTACTTTGCCTGTCAGCCTCCCTTCCTGTCTTATGGATCTCCGGAATGAAGGGTACAGAATACCAGCAGTGACAAGGAGGGTCATGACTCTCAGAACTGTGGCCCCGCAGATGTGGAAGTAACTGGGATCCAGGCTCTGAGCCGACGCTGGCTTACTCACCACATGCCTATGATGAAGGATAAACTGCCCGGGTGGGAGGCAGGTGGCCCTTCTGCCAGTTGCTTCAGTTAAGGGCATCAGACGGTCAGCCACACAGGTCAGAGCTGCACACAATTGGGACACCCATGGACAATGCCCTTCCAGAACAGATGTCAGCTCTCTGGATTCTGTGGTCATCTGGCTATTCTAATGTTTACGAATAATGCTCATAGGGATTGGTCCCCAAAGGGAGATGAGCAGGACTCAGGTAGCCCTCTCTGAAAGCCTCCCGGAAGAGATCCTGGCTGCCCACTTGGGTTTCAGAATGCAGGAAGGCTGGACTAGAAAAGAGGCCGGGTAGGAGCACTGGTTCCCACTGTATCTCTGTGCCCATGGGTGTACATTGCTCCTTCATGTGCACATGCGTGTGCGTGCCCATCTGCTGTATACAGCACACTTGCATGTCTCATACTGGCACATGCATCTGTAATATAGTTTCTACATCAACTTATGCCTAGGAGCAGCAGGTAGCCCACTGTCAAAGGGCTCCCATTTCAACCCAATTCCTCTGCACTAAGGCAGCCAATGGAACCCAGGGCTTGAAAACAAACCATCTAATCCTATCTCTAAGAATACTTTTATAGAGTGACTGGGAGGCAAGCTAAATACCAACCAGTAAATAACAAGGAGTCAGGGAGCTTCGTGGATGGGACCCACATGGGAGAAGCTGTCAGTTGGGTGGCTGGCCTCATTGACCCCAGTGGAGCCAGGAAGTCATGCTCACTGTTGCCTGTTGCTGAGAGCTTTGGTTGGCTTTGGTTGTGATTGTAGCACAAGTGAACAAACTCCATAAGAGTGTTTATAAAACTTAACTTCTTAGGAAGTGAATTACAAACAATAAAAAGCCCTTTGTTGAGTTTAAAAAAAAAAGTCTTTGTATGTCTTCTGCATCCAGACATGTTTCTTTCTTGTCACAGTTGACTTGGCTCAATTTTCTGGAAGGCACCGGAACAGCATGGTAGGGTAGTGAGAGGTGGGGAGAGGTGGAAGGTGGGTTCATGAGGCTAAGGACTCCTGTCGCCTGTGCAGCTTTGCGGAGAACTGGGTGCTTGAGAACCACAGGACACATTTCCTTTGGGAGACAGAGGCAGGCAGATTTCTGAGTTCGAGGCCAGCCTGGTCTACAGAGTGAGTCCCAGGACAGCCAAGGCTACACAGAGAAACCCTGTCTCGAAAAACAAAAAACAAACAAAGAAAAAAAGAAAACAAAAAAAAAATATTTATTTCATGTATGTGAGTACACTGTTGCTTTCTTCAGACACATCAGAAGAGGGCATTGTATCCCATTACAGATGGTTGTGAACAACCATGTGGTTGCTGGGAATTGAACTCAGGACCTCTGGAAGAGCAGTGAGTGCTCTTAACCACTGAGCCATCTGTCCAGCCCCTACATTTCCTGTTTCATAGGGGTTCGGGAAGGCTAAGTTGGGGAGCTGGGATGCCCAGTGTCTTCTCCATGACGTCTTAGCCTCAGCACTGACACTGTAGTCATGGATGGGGTCCTCCGGGGTGGTGATATCAAATGTCATCCTTGAGGTCAGACAGTCTTGTGTTTGAACACAAATTTGGCTACCTACCTAATAATAACTGACACCTTTGGCAGGTCATTTCAGGAGCCTTAGTTTTTTCATTGGTATAGTACAAATAGTATCAGCATTTTGATAGAGTTTTTGTGACAGTAAATTAAGTCCTTGTTACAAGAGACTGGCTTGTTATACAAAATTCAGAAAATGAGCACCTTCTGGGGAAACCTGGGTCTATTGCCCAGCAGGCCCTATATGGCTGCTCTTAGCCCAGCACTGGTCTTGCAACTGGATGAAGCTGATGAGGACTGAAGGCCAAGATGATCAAGCTAGAGGCTATCAGTTGGGGATCAGTTTTTCTACCTGAGGAATGCAGACCCTCAATGTTCCTGACTGCTTCTTGGTCGCTGTATGCTCCTGTGAGGGGCAGTACCAGGCCTTCTCCAGAGGGGAGACAGTGGCCAAACAAGTTTGTCAAATGCCAGCCCATACATGGGTTTTGTTTCCATTCTTTCCCTATCCCCACTGTCCCTCAGTTTCAGCCCCTAACTCTCACCTCACTGGTCTCCAGCCCATGTCCCCACTAGCTACCTAGCAAGAATCCCACTCTACTATTCTGGGCCTGCTTCTGGCCTCTCTGGGTGCTGGTTGGCTCAGTTTCTACCCACCCACCCATTCACTTCTCTCTCCATCATGTCTTCTAGCCCACAGACCCCTCCAGGGTACTGCCCTCCCCATACCCCCACCTCTGTCTGTCAAAGTACATTATACCCTCAGTCAAAATGGTTGGGTCCTGAGAACATTGATGAGAATCGAAGGTGCTCCATGTGATTTCCCCATGAATCTAATCCATTTAGCATGCACATTGGTAGGACAGCTGAGGCCCAGAGAAAAGTACCTTAGAAAAGTCAGGTTAGAATCTACATCTCTTGATCACTAACCTCCAACCCAGGCCTTTCCACAAAAGCTCCCAGGAGGATTGTAAGCCCTACACATTCGAAGACATCTGGGAAAACCAGAGTTATAAACTACTATACCACATAGGGGGAACTGAGCCCTAACAACAGTGGGTCTGATTAAAGGTTTGGGAGGCAGTGGAACATGCCTTGGGGAACCTTGGTGCCTATGAGAAGATGTTTACAGGCTGTGAATCCTACAGACCTGTTTCCAGGTCTCTGTTTCCTCAATCTCTTAGTCTATATGGTGGCTCAGGGGTGGGGGTGGGGGATGGGAACTTCTGAGGGTTTCAGATTTCCCAGGGGATATGTATCTCAGGTTACAGTGTGACCTCCACTATACACAGGAGATCACACTCAGACAGACTTCACCTTCTCAAATGTAAATAGACAGTATTCCCCCCCTCCCCCCGTGGGGAGCTGGGGGTAGGTGGTGCTGGGTCCTGGGTGTCTATTGAAGATGTGATCGGTACAGCAAGTATTGGTACAGCAAGTGGCAGTCCGGCTGCACTAGGCCTCTGAGGTGTCAGTGCTATTGAATTCCAGGCTTCAGTGTTAGAGCATCCTTCCCTAACACCCTTCCTCCACCCACACTTGTAAACTGTACCTGGTGGCCACAGACATTTCTCCAGCTGAGATGAGAACAGGTCAAAGCTTGGGTCTTCACTGTCCTAGAAACCCACTGTCCAGTGTTCATGCCTCCCTGCTCCTCCCCACGACCAGCCACTTACTGGAAGGTCACGTGGTCAGAGCGATACAGAATGCAACTTTCCTCTGCCACCGGTAGTTTTAATGAACAGTGAGATTTGACACTGGGAGGGGCCGGGCTCTGCTGTGTTCCAAGCTGACCTTAAACTTGCTCTGATTCTCCTGCCTCTTAACCTTTTGTTTGAGTGCTGAGCTTACAGCTGTGTGCTCTCATGCCTAGTTTATTCTGTGCTGGGGATTGAGCCAGGACTTTGTGGCTGCTGGGTAAGAACTCAGTTAAAGTAGGCGCACACACAGCCCATGTCTTTATTTTATATTTGAAAAGTATATATATATATTTAATTTTGAGTTTTTATTTTACCTTTTCTTAGGGGTGAGAGGAAGGATAGTGTTCTATAGCTCAGGATAGCCCTGCCATCCTGGTGATCATCCTGCTTCAGCCAAAACTACAGGTGTAAGCAACCGTGCTCAGCTCTGACTGTATGTGAGTGTGCTTATATGTAAGTATGGTGTATGTATGTGTCCATGTGGGTACGCAGTGGTTGATGTATATCTTCCTTGATTATGTAAGTACAGTTCACTCAGCGGCCAGGAGAGGGTGTAAGATCTCCTGGAGTGTAGGCGGTTGTGAGCTGCCTGATATGGATGCTGGAGACTGAACTTGGGTCCTTTGCAAGAGCATATGTACTCCTAACCACTGAGCCATCTCTCTCCAGCCTCCTCCTCTTTATTATTATTTTAGACACTTAGGTCCTCTGAAGGAGCATTGTATACTTGTAACCACTGATCTATCTTCACTTAGTTTTTGAGACAGGGTCTCTCAGTGAATCTGGACTACCAGATTTGGCCAGTGGGTTCAGGGATCTGCCTGTCACTGCTTCTCCAACACTTGGGGTAGATGGCTGTCACTTTGCCAAGCTTTTACACAAGTGCTGAGGATTTAGAATCAGGTCCTTGCACTGCAGGGATTTTACCAGGTGAGCCATCTCTCCAGCCCTACTAACTGTAACTTTTTGAAAATTCTTTACCACCTCCTAAATTCCCTGTGGTTTCACCTCATTGGGCTGCACTGTGGACAGGATGGCAGAAGAAGCAAGTTGGGTGTATTAGTCAGGGCTCTCCAGAGTCTTAGAACTTATGGGTAGTCTCTATACAGTAAGGGAATTTGTTGATGACTTACAGTCTGGAGTCCAACTCCCCAGCAATGGTCAGCAGCAGCTGTGAATGGAAGTCCAAGGATCTAGCAGTTGCTCAGTCCCACAGGGCGAGCAGGCAAAGAAGAGTGAATCTTCCTTCTTCCAATGTCCTCATGTGAGCCTCCAGCAGATGTGGCCCAGATTAAAGGGGTGTATCACCACTGCTGGATCTGGGACTTGCTTGTCCTAGGCTGACCTTGAACTCGGAGATCTCCTTGTCTCAGTCTCCAGGGATTAAAAGCGTGTACTACCTCATCTGAGCCTAAGCTTCTCATGGTCACAATGACTCAAGATCTCCATGCCAAGATCCAGGTCAGAAACATGTGTCTCCCAGCCTCAAGATCTGATCACAGGTAAGCCTTCCAATCTGGACTGTAGTTCATTCCAGATATAGTCAGGTTGACAACCAGGAATAGTCACTTACAGTTAGGACCAAGTCAGGAGAAAGGTATAGGGCTGTCTGGTAGCAGCCTGGGAACTTAAGCGTTGACTGCCTGATAACCACCCCCTCCTGTGGGTGCCCCAAGGCCTCTTTGCACTGTAATTTCAAATCCCTCTGAATTGAATCCTCAAGCTGCAAGTCTCTTTAGGAGGTAGAGAGGCCTGTGTGGCTAAGTAATTAACTGCTTTTGTTTCTCCTACCTCCTACTCCACAGGCCTAGAAAGATAGTGTAATGGTGGGGTTCATGACTGTCACCCACAGCTGGCTATCCCAAACACAAACAGTTCTATAAAACACACACTAGGGAGCCAGGCATGGTGGTACATGCCTATAAGCCCATCACGCAGGAGGCAGAGGTAGGAGGATTAGGAGTTTAAGATCATTCTCAGCTACAAAGCAAGTAGTGGGCCAGCCAGTGCTACATAGCAAGACTCTGTCTCAAAACAAGAGGGCTGGGGTAAAGCTCACTGGTAAAGGGCTTTGTTAGCATGCTCAAGTCTCTGGGTTGCATTGTTAATACAGCAAAAGAAAAACGGAAGGAAAGAAAGGAAGGGGAACAGGAGAAAAGAAAATACAATCCATTGTTTTAACCCAATTTTGTACTTTGCATTGCAATCAATTGATGGTACCATTCTAAGGAATTCCATCTTGTTTGTCCCATGGTACAGACCCATTTCAAGAAAAGCTTGGATGTACAGTATCACCTCTTTTGGATCTTACAGCCGCACATAACTAGCTCATTCGGTCCTTATATTCTTCTGTGGAGGTGTGTCACTGTTCTATGTTCTGATGAAGGAACTGAGGTTCCGTGCCATGCCCAAAGTGACCTAGTGTATCTGAGTCTTGTGATTTTTTTTTCTGTTTTAGAATGATTTGCCTTTCTCTGAAAAGATTTTTAGGGGCTCAGATATATGGTCTTACCTATTCCTGGTTCAGATTGGGAGATAGGTCTAGAAAGGGCTAACTAAATATGACACAGGAGGAGACACAAAATCAGGACTCATGACAGACAAGAAGTCCCTTCTTCAAGTCTGAACAAGCCTTTCCTCTTTCCCAGCCAGACTCTTACTAGGAACATTTGCAGGAAATCTTGCTTGTGAGTCTCTGATGAGTAGAGCTCCCAGAAGTGACAAAATGGGTCTAAGCTCTGGTTCTGCCCTTTGGGTAGGTCACTGTGATCTTGAAGCACCCCTCTTCCCCTTTTAAGATAGGATCTTCTGTAGTTTAGGCTGGCCTCAAACTAGCAATTGCCCCTTGGTGTAATTGGGGGATAACCTTCAGCCCCTAGTCCTCCTGCCTCTATCTCCCAAGTGCTGGGAATACAATCGTGTACCATCCCTTTCCAGTTTAAATGTAGGCAGGGTTTTACCTTGGATCCCTGGATGGCCTGGAACTTAGAGATGTGCCTGCCTCTGACTCCTGACTGCTGGGATTATAGGCATGTAACCCCTACACTGGGCCCTAGTTTAAAATTTTGACCACATAATATGGCTCAATTACTGGAAGACTTGACAGAGCCAAAGCTTACTACGGAAATAACTTTGTAAACGCTCAGATTGCCTAGATGATAGATCGCGGTAACCGCTCAGCAGTTCTTAGAAGTATAGTCCTCAAAGTGCAGGTATTTTGGAACCTCAGACGACGCTCCACCTCCATCACTGCTTCGTCCCGCCCCCTACCCCGCGAAGTCCCGCCCCAAGCCGGCCCCAGGTTCCTAGGTCACCAAGGGGGCGCCAGAGATAAGGACAGCTTTCTGGTAGAAACAGACGACGCTCTAGGTGATAGCGGTGCTCCTCTGTGGTCATCGGCGACGGCGCTCTAGGCGGCGGGAGTGAGGGGCGGGCTTTCGGTGGTGCGGCCGGCTGGCAGCTATGGCGGCCGTCCGCGGCCTGCGAGTGTCTGTGAAGGCGGAGGCCCCCGCTGGGCCGGCTTTGGGGCTTCCGTCGCCCGAGGTGGAGTCCGGTTTGGAGCGTGGCGAGCCGGAGCCCATGGAAGTGGAAGAAGGCGAGCTGGAAATCGTGCCGGTGCGGCGCTCCCTAAAGGAACTGCTCCCGGTACGGGCGAGAGGGGCGGGGGCTGAGGAGGTCGCCGGGCGGGTGTCCCTGGAGAGTCAGGGAAGGTGGCGGACGGCGGCACTGGCGCAAGTCCGGGAACGCGGGAAAGGGGCGCGAGCGCCGAAAGGCGGGGGCCGCGCATGACCCGGAGAGCGCCAGAGAGAAAGGACGCCGGGGCGCCCGGAAATGGGTGCAGAGAGCGCTGGAGAGGCGGGGGATCTCGGAGAGAGTTGGGGACACCCCTCTCGCTGCCCCTCGGTGGCCCCGAACGGAATCAGCTGTGTTTGGTTGGAGATAAAAAGGAGCCGCGGGCGGGAACAGAACCTGAATCAGCCCTCAAAGAAAGTGTTAGGTGCCGCCGGCATCCAGGTCTCCTGGTGGGTCCTCCTTCCCCGGCCGAGTTGGTGTCACTTAAACCAGCTCTCTTCGCTTGGGAGGGCTAGACCTGTCAAACAGCAGACACTCGTGTGTTGGTATTGTGGATGAGGGTCCTCACGTCCCCGCACCTTCACTGCGTCTACTCTCGGTGGTCCCAGCTTCTGACACACAGTGACATTTGATCTTTCTTTAACCACAGTGGGTCTGAGGAGTGTTTTGCCTGTGGTTTGGTAGTCACATGCCCCTTCTTAAAGCTGGTCTGAGGCCTGGATAGCTCGGTTTTCACATACAACGTGAACTCCCTGCGCCCCCTCCTTTAATTACATGATAGCAGCTTGGTTTTACATTTGAAGTTATGAGTGAAGGCTAAGGTAGTGATGACAAATGACAATACCTTTGGTGACAACATCTATAGGTTATAGTGGATAGTGTATAGGTCAGGTGTTATCCATTCAGTCAGTTTAACATGTTTATATCACACACCTCTCTGTGTGCTGGTGTAATCCTAGGTGCTTAAGAGCGAACTCCCTCTTGGTGTTGCCCTAGTAGGGGAGACAAGTAAATAGTTCCCTTTTGTATTAAGTGCTACAAAAACAAACACACACACACACACACACACACACACACACACACACACACACCCTGTTAATAGGATAAAAAGCACAGTGGCCAGGAGGGATGTGAAGCAGTTGGTGTGTGTTGGGATGCACAGGAAAGTCCCTTGAGATAGTTAGATTCAACTTGAACCCCAAATGACAAAAAGGGGCCGACCATGTCAGTTGGAAGGGAGTAATTCCTAGCGGGGAGGACAGCAAGCTCAGAAGTCTTAGAGATGGAAACAGGATTGTTTTGTTGGAGAAATGTTGGATTGTCTTAAGCACGAGAACAGAAGTCAGAAAGACAGGTATTGTGGAGGAAAGCAAGGCCTGGAGATTGAATGCAGAGTCCAGGGTATCAGCTGCAGTCCTGAGACTTTAGTTCTGTTTTTATCCCCTCCTTTCTTCATTGTATTAGCCTGTATTTTTCCCAGAGATCCAGGACCTGAAGCATTCTCCTGGAGGCATTTGCGCCACCTAGTGGCCTTTCGTGGGAAATGTGTCCAGTCTGGTTTGGGGAGTTATGTGACTATCTCATTTTTGACATTTTTTTCACAAAAGACTTTAGATTTTCATTTATATAGATACCCTGAGTTGACAGAATTACTTAATGTTATGAACAGGCTCCTGCCTGGCGTCTGGAAGCCTCTCTGTGGAGCCTCAGAGATAGACTTCCTCCTAACAAGAGTTGTTAAAATGGAGAAGAGTTGCTGAAAAGAATGACTTCCAAAAGGGCCAGTTGCCAGGTTGCCTTTTCTGTGGATTTTTCTGTCAGAGTTTGTCATCTTTCCTCTTCTGTTAGGACACAAGCAGAAGATATGAAAACAAGGCTGGCAGCTTCATCACTGGGATCGATGTCACCTCCAAGGTGAGACAGACTGGGCTATTGTTTGATCAGCAGATGGAGTTAATGAACTTGGTCTTTACCATTTACATTCACACAGCAGTAAATATCTTGCCTCATTTATTCTTTTACTGCTGATATATATCTCATCTATATATGATATGTATCTCATAGTATCACATATCTACATCTGTCTACCCAAGGATGTCCTTCTGTATCCAGAAGACATTCAGGCAGCGTTTGTGTGTGCTCGTCTCCATGAAAAGATAATCACTGTCCTTAGTTGCCTGTGCTCAATCCTTTCCAAGAAAGAGTTTGCACTGGGAATGCTTATTTTAATATTTATTTATTACTTAACATTTACTTATGTTTGATGGGGAGCGGGTGTTTGTGTGAAAGTGTGTGTGTGCTGTAACACTCCTGTGAAGTCAGAGGACACCGTCAGGTGTTGGTTCTCACCTCTCATCTTTTTTTGTTTTGTTTTGTTTTTTCCGAGACAGGGTTTCTCTGTGTGGCCCTGGCTGTCCTGGAACTCACTTTGTAGACCAGTCTGGCCTGGAACTCAGAAATCCTCTGCCTCCCAAGTGCTGGGATTAAAGGCGTGCACCACTACCACCTGGGTTTTTTTTTTTTTTTTTTTGTTTTGTTTTGTTTTGTTTTGTTTTCATCTTTTTTAATTTGTTTTATTTTATTTGAGGCAAGATCTCTCTGCATAGCCTTGGCTGTCCTGGAACTCACTATGTAGATCAGGCTGAACTTGAACCCACAGAGATCCGCCTGCCTCTGCACTTCAGGTGCTAGGATCAAAGGCATATGCCACTGCATCTGGCTTCTTTTTTTGTTGGTAGTAGTATTACGAAAATTATTTTCAAGTTTGTGTGTGAGTGATTTGCCTGCATGTATGTCAGTGTACCACGTTGAGAACGCGTGTGTGAGGCGCTCAGGAGTGGGCTTCAGTTCCCTTACGACTGGAGCTTCAGATAGTTGTGAGTTGTCCTGTGGGTACTGAGAACCAGGCCTGGAGCTCTGCAACAACAGCCAGTGGCTTTATCTGCTCGGCTGTCTCTCCGTCCCCTCCTGCCTTGAGTTTGAGGTATTCTCTCATCTCTGCCTCCTGTCTCCTGTCCTGCTATACGAGTGTAGAGTCACAGCTATGTGCCAGTGTCTGGCTTTTACATGGGGATCCAGATTCAGGTTGTCAGGTTTACATGGCAAGCACAAGCACAGCCACAGTCACGCCACGTCCCTGGCCTTGGGGCTGCTTACTTGGATGTCATTCGCACGCTTTAAAAACTGTTAACAGCACCCAGCATGTAACTGAGCCCTTAACGCATATCTATGGAAACACTGGCTGTCAACCTAGAAGAATAGGGTTTTCTAGTTGTCTGCCTGTCTAACCTTTGAGGGCCATACCAACTGAGTTATTCCCAGCATCTGACAATATTGTCTTTTGCTAAGTGATTGCTATTACCATTGTATCACCTCCATTATAATACCTCAGAGTGAAGCTTCTTAATTTCCATGTGATAAATTGTCAGTACATTGCTTTATTTCAGTTCAGACTTTTTTTTTCTTAAAGATTTATTTATTTTATGCATATGAGTACTCTGTCGACACACCAGAAGAGGGCATCAGATCCCATTACAGATGGCTAGAAGCCACCATGTGGTTGCTGGGAATTGAGCTCAGGACCTCTGGAAGAGCAGTCAGTGCCATCTCTCCAGCCCCAGACCTTTTCTTTCTTCCTGATTTAAATGTGTACTGTTCAGTTTGAAACAGATTTTTCAATTTCAGTTATATTTTTTATTTTATATATGTGTATCAGTGTTTTGCCTGCATATATTAGGTGCACCATGTGCATGCCTGGTGCCCATGGAGGTTAGAAGAGGGCATCAGATCTTCTGGACCTGGAGTTACAGACAACTGTGAGCTACACCATGTGCGTGCTGGGAACTGAACTGTCGTCCTCTGTAAGAGCCCTAAGTGCTTTTAACTGCTGAGCCATCTCTCCAGACCCAATTTATGATGTAAACAATAGTATATATTTATATATTGGATCTTTAAAAACAATAAATATAAGTATGCCATACATGGCTTTTTATAGTTTCTCCTTCTCCGTTTGTGTCAGATACTTAAAGGCCAAAAGAAAGAGCCGAGCATCTTCTAGTGGAGAAAATAGTACAAAGTGAATGTTCTCAGTTTCACTTGAGAAGAAGACTTCTTTCAACTTGGTATTATTTTCTAATATGTGAAACAGATACTGGGGAAAAGAATTTGGCTAGGAGCCGGGCGGTGGTGGCGCACACCTTTAATCCCAGCACTTGGGAGGCAGAGGCAGGCAAATTTCTGAGTTCAAGGCCAGCCTGTTCTACAGAGTGAGTTCCAGGATAGCCAGGGCTACACAGAGAAATCCTGTCTTGAAAAACCAAAAAAAAAAAAAAAAAAAAAAGAATTTGGCTAGGAGATTTACTGGCTCAGTCAGTAAAGTGCTTGCTGTGGAAGCATAAGAATTGAGCTCAGATCCCTAGCACCCATGGGTTTTTTGCTTGTTTGTTTGTTTTTTTAATTCAGAGCAGTGTGTTTGTATCTGTAATCGCAGCATTAAGAAAGACCTGCTCCCCCATCCTCAAATGCACACATCTGTTCCTACCTATACACTAAGCACATACACACAAATTGAAGAGAGTAGATTGTTGTTTGTGCTAGGAAGACTTCAGTGGGGGAAAAAAATGAGCCTAACCATTAGGAAATAATAGAAGCATGCTGCTTCCTCATGCCCTCAAGCTGGTTTTAGTCAGGCCTTCAGTTGCAGTTACTGAAGGGCCCTTGAGAGCCATCAGAAAATCATAATTGGACCTGAATTTATTTTCACCTTTGGAAGAAATTTACAAAGTTTTTCCAGCAGTGTTGGTGTCTTTGTCACTTACAAAGGAAAACAGGCAATTCCATGCACATAAGGCTGGAATAGAGGAGACTATTTTTGCTCTGGTGTTATTTTTAAATGGGGGTGTGGCTTTTAGGGAGTGGACCATTCAGGCATACATAATGTGGAAGAGCATAATAGGTGTGATTACCATGCCCACAGACAATGTAAAGTGATAATGGTAGTTGTGGGGTTCCTGGAAATAGCACTGGATCAGATCTGCCCTTAGCTTGAGGAGATATTTTCTGCAAACCTTCTTCCGTTTTTTTGTATCTTCATTTCTGCACTAGGAAAATTGAGAAGGTTAGGTTATTTGTTTTAACTTCTTGGTGTGATTGTTGGTGATACATGAAATATCAGAAAACTTTATAAACAAGTATTCACTGACTTCTTGACTTCCTACTATGTTCTGGGTACAGTCATAGGTTTTGATAGAATGGAAATGATTTCAGCAGGGTTACTGTATGCTATGCATGTCCAGTTTTCTGCAAAACACATTCAAGGTTGCTTATTGTGATTTATTTGAAGGTTGCAGCATGTTTATGATTTAACTTTCCTCGTCCTCCCTTTCCCTATTTGCCTCTTTTTTAATTTTCTAGGAAGCAATTGAAAAGAAAGAACAGCGAGCCAAGCGCTTCCACTTTCGAGCAGAAGTAAATCTTGCCCAGAGAAATGTAGCCTTGGACCGAGACATGATGAAGAAAGGTACAGTGTGTTTGGGGGAGATTTTTCATCCTGGTTCAAGAGTGACTTTCCCTGCCGTTGTTTCACGATCTTTCTGGCTTTGTCCTGTATGTCCGGTCGTCATCCAAATACCCAAGAGGAAGGGGTTCTAACATCACCTTTGTAAATGTGAGACGCTGTCAGATAGTTCTCGGTTAGAGCTAGAAGAGTGGAACAGAAGACAGGGTCAGGGAGGCTGTGTCAGAGGGGAGCCGTGCATCCTTACCTCGGAACCTGCTCCTCTGCTTTCATCCTAGTGATGTTAGTTAGCTGTTCCTTGCCTTTAAGAAGAGTGGACGGGCTTCACTCTGAAGCTTTCTTTTAGGGCACTTGGAGCTCTTTTGGAGCAGCTGGGATTTTTATTGGTAATAATGCATGGTACATGCAGGCCTCTCAGTACTTATTCTCAAAGAGACCTAAATCAACTGTAGCCTATTTTATTAAGGTATTTTTCTCCCTAGAACTTATAGCAAGGCAGTTGATAGTGGTGGGCTTTTTTTCTTTCTTTGTGGTGCTAGGTGTAACTCTGAGACTCACTCATGCTAATCAAGTCAAGTCACCACATCCCAGCCCAATTACTACTTTTCTGTTTGCTTGCTTGAGGCAGCGTCTCATGGAGCTCAGACTGATTTCAAACTGAAGATGATTTTAAACTCATGGTCTTCCTGCTTCTACCTCCCAAGTTCTAAGATTCTAGGGGTGCACCATGACTCTCTAGCAAAGCAGTTTTTAAAAGGAGCGCTCAATAGAGTGAGCCTACAGCCTACATCCTTCTCACTGCCTTCTTCTGTAAGTCCATGAACACCCCGACAGTCCTCTCTGTGCATTTGTAAATATTGGTGTTTATGAAGGGCTCAGGAGGCAGCCTTCTGACTGCGTGTTGAAGCTCTGGTGCTGTGTGAGTCTCTTTAGCCTGACTGATGAAAGCGGAAGGAAGCCCAGGAACCTGCTGGGTGAGGGGAGGTGGCTACTGTTTGTTGAGACTGTGCTTTCTTAGGGCACTGCGTTAGGCACATGTTTGTTTCTCACAGCAAGTCTCTGAGGAATATATTTTTTTATAATTACTTTACAAAGGAAGAAACAGGTTGTAGAAGTTTAATGAGTTGCTCAGAGCTAATGAAAAACTCAGGATTCTAACCTATATCTGTCTAACTTTAAAGACTTAAACCTTACTTTAAAAAAATTGTTTTAGTGTGTGTAATTTTAGTCAACAATTGCTTATAAGAAGAGCAATCAGAATCTTCCGTTTCTGCCAAGTTTTTGTTTTAGGTAGAATCTCACATAGCTCATGGACTCTGATCCTCCTGCCTCTGACTCCCAAGTTCTGAGTTTATTGGTATGTGCCACCATACTCAGCTATGCAGATATTTCATTTTCAAGGCAGTATGTTTGCCTGGACATCGGTTGGGGAATATTGCTCATTTTATAGTGCAACCTGAATACAAGCCTAAGGCAAGATGGCCTAAGATAAAATTGTGGGCAGATGCAGTTGGATAAGTCCTAGAGGTAACTATTGTTTTTGTATCTCCTGAGTAGTTTAATGTGGAGTCAGGATTGGGAACCATTGGGTTTGAACAAAGGTTCTGAAGCCCATTTACCTGGATTCAAATTCTTTTTGTCGCTCTGTAACCTTGGACAAAATTAGACAGAACTGTCAGGAGTCTGTCAACATGTTGCAGCTCTTAGATTGGTGCTTTGGCACATAGTAGGTATCTAGTGGATGTTAGTTATCTGGCGTTCTTCTAAGTAGTCACCTGAGCAAACCAGCTTCAGAGAGGGGAACTGAAATGAGTATCTTCATACCCACAGCTATACCAGCTGTCAACTAATTTTTTTTTCTTATTAATATCAACAATAATAACACTTGTTAAATGCTTACTGAGTAACGGTTGCTCTGCTACATGGCTAATTTGTCCTTTAGCAATCCCCTGGGGGATGAGAAAATCAAAGTGCTGAGAGGGAGTGAAAAACTTGCAGGACTGCACTTGAAGGCTGGACTGACTAGAAGCCGGTGTTTTTATTTTGCTAGCATTCAGGGACACAGCTTGGCACAGGCTACATCTAGTATGCATCAACAGGGATTTGCTACTTTTGGATGTCTATATAGTAGATTGCTAAATAGCTTTGGTCCTCATGTCTCCAGGATCAGAGCTTTTATGGTTGGAAGGGACCTTCTAGATTATTTAGACCAGCTCCCTTCCTAATACTTCAGGCCTTTTGTCTTCCAGAGAAGGTATACAAATCATTATGGGGCAGGCAGCTTTGTCTTAGGACACTTGCCTGTGTGGAACATTGCTCTCTACGAGTTTCTGTCTGGTAACCAGGTTGCTTTGTGACTCCTAGGAAAACCACTGTTAAGTACTTTCCTCTTTCATACAGTGATGGCTATAGAAATACGACCTCAGGGGCTGGAGAGATGGATGGCTCAGAGGTTAAAAGCACTGGCTGCTCTTCCAGAGGTCCTGAGTTCAATTCCCAGCAACCACATGGTGTCTCACAACCATCTCTATAGTGAGATCTGGTACCCTCTTCTGGCCTACATGCAGGCAGAATGTTGTATACATGATAAAATAAATCTTAAAAAAGAAAGAGAGAGAGAAAGAAAAAGAGAACTACAGCCTCACTGCCCTTCTTTTCTATCTTTTGAGACAAAGTGTTAGGATAGCCCAGGTGGCCTAAAGCTTAGGTAGTCCTCTTGCCTTCTAAGTACTGGGTTACTAGTGTGAGCCATCTCGTTTGGTCCTGACCAACTTTCTTTTGTTTGACGTGTCTTTCTGGTCCCCCGTCTCTCTGGGGTTTCTACATGTCCTTTCTTAGGTGCTGTGTAGACTCTGGATATGGTATCTGTGTTGAACAGCAGGCTTGTTGGTCCTTGTCCTCTCTCTTGTGCCAACCAGGGCAGTGGACCTGTCTTCAGCACAGAAGTTTCCTGAACGTGTGGCTCTTATCCTACCTGCTGAGTGCTGTGCTAGGGTTGCGGGGTTGCATCATCACACCTGGTTGATACATCACTGTATCTTCACCTTGAGTCTGTATAGTTTCTTTTTTCTTGATCCAGTTGTCAGCTGAGTTGTACAGTGTATTTCCATCTGCAGAGGGACAGCTGCACCGATTTCCTGGGCTGTGCACATTGACTCTCATGGCACACCATCCACAGTATCCTTTGAATTGTGTTGATTTAGTAATCTTGTCAAAAAAAAAAAAAAATCCCAGAACATGAGTCTAGTGTGGCTTTTTTCTTAGTAAACCCATGCTGTTTCCTGTAGGAAAGATTTGGTGTCTTAAGGGATCATAGCTGCTGCCTACTAAATTTCAGACTGACGAAGAGCTTTGTAGTCTGTAGCTTGAATTTCCTTCTCATCTCTGCATCAGCGTGGGTGGGGTTAACCCTTCTCAAGGCTTCAAGGTACCTCTCTCTCTTTCCCTGTTCTACAGAGGTGGAGATTATTGCCTGATTCTGAAGTCAGCATGTTGGGATGTAACTGGACTAGAAGATCTGAGTCTCTGGAAATGATCTTGGTTCTCTGTTGCTTTTCATTTGTGTTGTGGTGCTGGGATTAAAGGCTTGTGCCGCTACTCCCAGCTAGCTGTCAGCACTTTTTTTGTTTGGTTGGCTTTGGTTTTATTTGAGATAGGGTTCTTTGTGTAGTTCTGGCTGTCCTGGAACTCAGAGATGCGCCTGCCTCTCCTTCCTGAGCGCTGGGATTAAAGGCCTTGTGCTGTCAGTACATTTGATAGGCCTGCTCATGTTGTTCTGGAGTCATGGTCCTTGTCACGGCAAGCTATTGCAGTGTGCCAGCCGTGATCACCCTGTGATTATGTTTGCTTCTAGTCTCTCTGGCTGTGGGCATTGTCTCTCTTTTCTGTCTCCAGCATACTGCCTCCTGACAGTTCTACATCAGCATTTTCTGTCACTGAAAGTTTCCCTTTGTCCCTGGAATTGACCCCCTTTCGCTCCCGGGCTTGCATGCTAGGTTGTGCTCACCTAAATGCTCCTATGATTTTCATAGAGCCTTCTTAAACTGTTACTGTATTTGGTTTTAGTTATCCTAAGCTGAGGGCTGGGGGTTGACTTTTTTGGGGGTTTTCTGAAATCTCCTCTCCTCAAGACTTGAACTTGTGTCCTACTCTGTTGCTGGTCATCTTCCTTCCCTGTCGGAGAATCCAAGATGGTGCCCTGAGTGCCTGGCTTGAGAGCAACACTGAGTAAATACACAGTTCACTTGCCGTAAGTCTGGCCACCTTCTTAGGCTTGTTTTATTTTGTGTCATTGCCAGCAAGGTAAGGGCCTTTCCCTTTGGCCTCCTTCCATGAGATCCTGATTTTAACAAAGTTCTTATCTCTGGGGGCCCTTGCTTCTGCCGAGTTGGTTTTCTTTTGAGAGCAAACCACGTGCACATGCCAGATAAGTGCTTTCTCGCTGAGCTCCATCCCTAGTCCTTGTTTTCTTATTTTGAGTCAGGGTCAGGATGGCTTTGAACTTGGAGTCCTTTGGCATCAGCCTCCTTAGTAGTTGGAATTAAGGCCTGTGACACCAGTCTGGTTTTTGACCTGCTTCTTTTGAAGAAAATTGTCCATTGTCAATGGACACTGACTGCTCTTCCAGAGGTCTGAGTTCAAATCCCAGCAACCACATGGTGGCCCACAACCACCCGTAATGAGATCTGATGCCCTCTTCCAGGGTGTCTGAAAACAGCTTCAGTGTACTTACATATAATAAATAAATAAATCTTAAAGAAAAGCGGGAGGGGAGGATGAAAAAGGAAAAAAAAAAAAAGAGTACTGACTGTTCTTCCAGAGGTCCTGAGTTTAATTCCCACCACATGGTGGCTCACAACCATCTGTAAAGGTATCTGATGCCTTCTTCTGGCATGCAGGTATACATTCAGATAATGCATTTATATATGTAAAAATAAATCTTTTTTAGAGAGTAAATATATAAAAATAAAAAATTTACATGAAAAAATAATATTTTTCGGCCATCAGTGGAGAGGCCCATTGGTCTTGCAAACTTTATACGCCTCAGTACAGGGGAACACCAGGGGGGAGTAGTGGGGGAGGGTTTGGGGGGCTTCTGGGGTAGCATTGGAAATGTAAATGAAGAAAATACCTAATTAAAAAAAATAATAAAAAAAAGATTTACAATATGAGTTAAAAGAATGGAAAAAAATATTTTATGCCAGCAGTTTTAATTATCATGATGGAATATCATTTCAAAACAGTTTCAAAGGGCTGGTGATGTAACTCAGAAGTAGTATGCTTGCTTAGCATGCACTTGACAGGGCCCATAATATGGAACAAATAAAATAAATAATAATTTTTCTTTATTCTTATACTAAGAAAAGTAATACTTTTTTTAAAATTTATTTTCTCATGTATTACATACTGGCCTCAGTTTCTGCTCCCTGCTCCCCTGCCAGTCCTTCTCCCCCGCCTTCCATCTGGGATTCACTCAGGCAGGCCTCCCATGGATATCAACCACACGTGGTATATCAAGTTGCAGTAAGACTAGGCACCCTCCTCCTCATATTAAGACTGAATGAAGCAACCCAGTAGGAGGAAAAGGGTCCCAAAAGCAGGCAAAAGAGTCAAAGACACTCCCTCTTCCACTGTGAGTCCCACAAGAAGACCAAGGTACAGAACAGTAACATGTGCAGAAGGCCTAGGTCTGACCCATGCAGTCCCCCTGATTGTCAGTTCAATCTCTGTGAGCCCAGGCTAGTTCATTCTATGGGTTTGTTGTGGTGTCCTTGACCCCCCTGCATCCTACAGTCCTTCTTCTGCAGGATTCCTCAGGTTTTGCCTAATGTTTGGCTGTGGGTCTCTGTATCTGTTTCTATCAGTTGCTGGGTGAAGCTTCTCTGATGGTAATTATGCTAGGCTCCTGTCTGCAAGTATAACAGACTGATTAGGAATTGTTTCACTGACCTTTTTTTTTTTTTTTGTGGCTGGTCATGTTTGGTTCTATGCTGGGTCTCTGGGCTATCCAGCTTCTGGATCCTGGCCCTCCAGGCAGTGTGGAGTGGGTGTGGGTCTCAAGCTGGACCCTTTCATCCTTCTTTTGTGTTTAAACTATTTGTTTTTAATCTGTAGGCTTTCTTTTAGTATTGTGATATCTGTTAGTATACACTACGATGTGGTGATACTGAGTTTTGTTACCTTTTTCATGTGCCTGACTCATTTGATTTTATCAGATGAACAAATAAGTATTCTCCCTAACACCCAGACTTTTCCCTCTTTCATCACTGGGAGTTGTTTGCTTTTTCTTTTGAGACAAGTGTCTCACTGTGCAGTCCTAGCTGGCCCAGATCTCACTGTATAAACCAGACTGGTCATGAACTTAGAGCTCCACCTGCCTCTGCTTCTCCAGTGCTGGGATTAAAGGCGTGTAATGTGCCACCACGCCTGGCTCTGTCTTGTTTTTTGTTACATTCTGTGGAACCATCTCTTGACTCACCATAGCCTTCTAAAATCTTAGATTTCAGTTTTTGGCTCAAGGAACTAAAAAGAATATAGACTCACCTTATACAAGGTGTCCTAGAACTCTTGTTCAGAGCAACCTTCTGCCTTTGCCTTCCCGGTGCTGGAGTTACAGATGGGGTACTACCAATATCACCATGCTTGGCATAGCCCCACATTTCCTTTTCTCAAATCTCTGCCTCCTGAATGCTGAGAGTAAGGCCTACACCATCATACAGAGGCCATATTGCCTATTTTTAAATTGGATTTTTTTTTCTTTTTAAAGATTTATTTATTTTAATGTATGTAAGAACACTGTCACTGTCCTCAGACACACCAGAAGAGGGCATCAGATCCCATTACAGATGGTTGTGAGCCACCATGTGGTTGCTGGGAATTGAACTCAGGACCTCTAGAAGAGCAGTCAGTGCTCTTAACTGCTGAGCCATCTCTAGAAGAGCAGTCAGTGCTCTTAACCGTTGAGCCATCTCTCCAGCCACCTTGTTTCAGATTTTACAAGCCCTTTTTTTTTTTTTAAATATTTTGCTTTGTATTTATGAGTGTTTTGCCTGCGTGTTTGTCTGTGTTCCATGTACATGGAGTCCCTGAGAGCAAATCTGAGTACCCTGCAAGAAGAACAAAGTTTTCTTAGCTCCCGAGCCATCTGTCAATCCCCTAAGCATTTCTCAGGTGTGCCCAACCTATGCTCTGTTGCATAGCTGCATGTGCCTCAGAATAACTGAATGTACCACAACACAAAGCTATAAACTTTATAAATACATGATAAGAGTTTGGACGTATGAGTTTTCTGTTTTGTTTTGTTTCATAACTTGATTACATGGTTCTCCAACATGAACTCTGTGATGGATCCTGTTGCAGTATTGGAAGATTAGGCATGGCTCTGTACATTTTGAGTTAGTAACTAGCCTGCTGACCTGCTTCTACCATCTAGGCTCAACCTACTCAAATCTAGTCTGGGACCTTCAAGGTGGTACTGTCGGTGTCAGTGTAAATTGGGATAGCTGTATGGAGGAAAATACTATGTGTTCCTTTAAAAATTAAGCAGTAGGGAGCTGGAGAGATAGCTCAGTGGTTAAGAGCACTGACTGCTCTTCCAGAGGTCCTGAGTTCAATTCCTAGCAACCATGTGGTGGCTCACAACCATCTGTAATGGGATCTGATGCCCTCTTCTGGGTGTCTGATGGCAGCTACAGTGTGCTCATATAAAATAAATAAACCTTAAAAAAAAAAAAAGAAGCAGTAGGACTACCATAGAACCCAGTACACCACTTCTGAGCAGATAGCCAAAGAAAAGCAGGATTTGAAGAGGTATCTGCACACCTGTGCATTTTGTTGTTTATTGTAGCACTACTCACATAGCCGGGACAGGAAGCAAAGTTAAATGCTCATTTCTGGTGCTAGGGATTAAAGCTGAGGCCTTACACATGCTAAGTAAGCCCCATCTCTGAGCTACATCTGCCCCACAAGCTGATGGATGATTAAGAAAGTGTAGTACGTACTCCCATGGAATACTCTTCAGCTATAAAAAGCAAAGTCCTGGCGTTGTGCCCGCATGGTAGAAGTAGAAATTGGTATAAGGCTAAGTGGAACAAGCCTGCCACAGATAAACAGTAGCACATGATTCCATATGAACTTTAAAATACAAGAGCTCAGTAGCAGGTGACAGTCAGATCCTGCATACCAGACTGGGAGAAAAGGAAGGATAGAGTGTTGGAGATAGTTGATCAATGGCTGTAGTTACAGTTTGGAGTAAGAAGGTCTGGTTGTGGAACTGCATGGGAGGGTAATTATAGAGAATGATTTTGTAATATATATCTCAAACATCTAAAGGAAAGGAGTTCGAATGTTTATACCAGAAATGAATCATAGATGTTTGCTGTACTTTTTGTTTTTGAGACAAGACCTTACCCTATAGCCGAGGCTTTTCTTAAACTCACTATGTAGCTCAAGTTAGCTTTGAATTCTTGGTGATCTTCCTGCTTCAGCCTTTTGAATGCTAGGATCACTGGCCTGAGCCAGCACAGCATGCACTGTTTTCATGTATCAGTTAAAAGAAAAACATGCAGCCGGGCAGAGGTGGTGCACGCCTTTAATCCCAGCACTTGGGAGGCAGAGGCAGACAGATCTCTGAGTTTGAGGCCAGCCTGGGCTACACAGAGAAACCCTGTCTCGAAAAACAAACAAACAAACAAAAAAACAGAAAAGAAAGAAAAAGAAAAACATGCTTCGGAGTACTGAGAGCAGAATTGCCAGACTTGCTTGAGAACAGGAAGGGAGGTTATAAGACCCTAGTTTTCTATGGGATGTCTTATTTGCATAGATTTAAAAATTAATACTACTTGTCCAGATTGTTAGGCCTCTGTCATCTCCATACACGCACACGCCAGGCTTTGTCAAATGCATCCTCCAGCGCCCCTCCTGCTCCACTCCTCCCCACTGCTCGTGGTCCACAGCCCCTTCACGATTAGTCTCTGCCTGAGGTCTTTAAAGGAATTAAACAGAACCAGGTTGTAGATATATAAAGATTTACAAATTCTTTTTTTTTATTGGGTATTTACTTCATTTACATTTCCAATGCTATCCCAAAAGTCCCCCACATGCTCCCCACTCCTACTTCTTGGCCCTGGCGTTCCCCTGTACTGAGGCATATAAAGTTTGCACAGCCACTGATGGCCGACTAGGCCATCTTCTGACTCATATGCAGCTAGAGACACGAGCTCCCGGGCGGGGGGTGGGGGGGGGTACTGGTTAGTTCATATTGTTGTTCCACCTATAGGATTGCAGATCCCTTTAGCTCCTTGGGTAATTTCTCTAGCTCCTCCATTGGGGGCCCTGTGATCCATCCAATAGCTGGCTGTGAGCATCCACTTCTGTGTTTGCTAGGCCCCGGCATAATCTCACAAGAGACAGCTATATCTGGGTCCTTTCAGCAAAATTCTTAATGACATATTTACATATTTTACAGTTAATAAGGTTAAATATGATAATCTACTTGAAGTATTTCATGGAAACATTCAGATGGCATGGCTTTCAACTTTTTTTCACCAGATGTAACAGTTCTTTTCAATGTATTGTGAATGGGATCAGGCTTTTTCCTATAGCTACTAAGGTGTTTAATGCTACATAATGATGTATTTATTTGTGAATGTGTGCATGCTGTAGTGTGCATATAGGGGTGTGAGAATAACTTTCGGGGTTAGTTTCTTACCTTCCACCTTGTTGAGGCAGGATCTCTTTCTTCTGTGCTATGTTCTCCAGGCCAGCTGACCCATGAGCTGTGTCTCTGCTTTCATCTGTAGAGTCTGGGGTTACAGATGCATTCCACTGCATCTTGCTCTTAATGTGGAGTCTAGGGTTGGAACTCAGTTCCTCAGGCTTATGTTGCAGCCAGCCCTTTAACTGCTGGGCCATCTCCCAGGCCTCAGGAACTGTTGGTATGTGAGGAGCCGCCCTCACATTTGCCATTATAAGATGGCGCTGACAGCTGTGTTCTAAGTGGTAAACATAATCTGCACACGTGCAGGGGCAGTTTTCCCGCCATGTGTTCTGCCTTTCTCGTGATGACAACTGGGCCGATGGGCTGCAGCCAATCAGGGAGTAATACGTCCTAGGCGGAGGATAATTCTCCTTAAAAGGGACGGGGTTTTGCCATTCTTTCTCTTGCTTTCTTGTTCTTGTTCTTTTTCTTGCTCTCTTGCTCTCTTGCTTTCTTGTTCTTGTTCTTTTTCCTGCACTCTTGCTCTTGCTCTCTGGCTCCTGAAGATGTAAGCAATAAAGCTTTTGCCGCAGAAGATTCCGGTTTGTTGCGTTCTTCCTGGCCGGCCGTGAATGCTTGTAAGATTGGTAACTTTTTTTTTTTCATTCAGTATGTTTTAGAATCTCTGGTATATAATCTCTCTCTCTCTCTCTCTCTATATATATATATATATATATATAACCTGTGTGTTATATTTTATGCATAATTTGAATAAACCATAAGTTATTTAATATGGGTAAGCTATAACTTATTACCCTCATGGCTGCTGGATTATTAGAAATAGACCTGCCCTGAACATTGCTATGTGAGCTCCTTTGTGAACTCACATGTGTGTTAGGATTGAGGCGAGAATTGAGATGTTTTAGGATATGTGCTAGAGTACATTCTGATACCCTTTGGAGTACCCTTGTCTATGCTACCCCTAGCAGGAGAAGCAACTCTTCCCATGTAGCCTATGTATCATGCAAAAGACAAAATCTGCTCAGTATCTTTTTCATTGGTTTTTAGTCAGGGTCTCACTATGTTGCCTTGGCTGGCCAGGAACTCACAGTGATCTGCCTGCCTGTCTCCTGAATGCTAGGATTGAGGGTGTCTACTTCCACACCCAGCTTGATATTGTCTTAATATGAACTTCCCATCTCTTCTTTTTGTTTTGTTTTGGTTTGGTTTTGGTTTTTTGTTTTTTGTTTTTCGAGACTGGGTTTCTCTGTGTAGCCCTGGCTGTCCTGGAACTCACTTTGTAGACCAGGCTGGCCTCAAACTCAGAAATCTCTTCATAATTTTACCTGTCTGTATAAATTGTTTTACACCTTTTGTTCATTTTTGAAGGTTTTTTTTTTTGTGATTTGTAGGATGTCCTTTTTCTTTTGGGTGTATATCTTTGGGGGAGGGAGGACAGGACAGTACAGTTTGAGAAAGGCCCCAATACTGTGAACAGCCCTATGCAGCAGTATATTTGTTTATTTGTTGGTGCTAACCCCTTCCTCTATCTGAGTCCTACCTGACTATTCTGCATCCCATCATTTGCTTATTGCAGGTCAATATAAACATTTAAGAAGTCGACCCTACCCTCTTGTTCTGTGTTCTTTTGAAATTATTACTGTTTCAGTTTCTTCCTCTTCTAGAATCATTATCTAAACCATGGTAAAAAATTCTTAGCAAGCTGTAAATAGCAGGTAGGAAAATTCTGTGTCTTGTTTTTTAGCAATTCCCAAGGTGAGACTGGAGACAATCTACATTTGTGGAGTGGATGAAATGAGCACCCAGGATATCTTCTCCTATTTTAAGGAATATCCTCCAGCTCACATTGAGTGGTTGGATGACACCTCCTGTAAGTATACCTACATTTTCGGTGTAGTATGCTTTCGTTTATGATTTTTAAGGAGTTCTTGCTATTTTGATAGTGAATAATTATTGCCCAAACTGCCTATGCTTAACTTTTGTCCTTAGCCTAGGAGAAAAAAGTTCACAAGTCTTAGTCTAGCCCCACCTGGCGTAGCACTGGGAATTCGCTAGCCTTTGCCTGCCACACGCTAGGATTGTAAGTGTGTGCTGCCACATTTGGCTTCAGGCAGTTCCTTGCTCAGAATAGTTATTGGTGGAATTGGGTTTGGGAATGTAGCTCTGGAGGACATTCATGAGACATTTGCCACCATTGTCTGCTTTTTTCATGAGCTGGTTTTGATATTGACCAACAGCCTTTGTAGCCAGTTAGGCTGTGGCAGTGAACCTGATGCCAAATCTGCTCTCAGGAAGTTACACTCGGGTGTGCTGATGCTCTATCGTAGGCAATGTGGTTTGGCTGGACGAGATGACGGCCACACGAGCTCTCATCAATATGAGTTCTCTGCCAGCCCAGGATAAGATGAGAAGCAGAGATGCCAGTGAAGACAAGTCGTCGGAGAAGAACAAGAAAGGTAACTGCGCACAAAGAGGGCCCTTGCCGCCCTGTGCACCGATCTGTTCAGGGCCTTGAGTAGATAGAGCATTGTGAATACTGCCTCACCAGATGCCGCCCTGTGCACCGATCTGTTCAGGGCCTTGAGTAGATAGAGCATTGTGAATACTGCCTCACCAGATGCCGCCCTGTGCACCGATCTGTTCAGGGCCTTGAGTAGATAGAGCATTGTGAATACTGCCTCACCAGATGTCGCCCTGTGCACCGATCTGTTCAGGGCCTTGAGTAGATAGAGCATTGTGAATACTGCCTCACCAGATGCCGCCCTGTGCACCGATCTGTTCAGGGCCTTGAGTAGATAGAGCATTGTGAATACTGCCTCACCAGATGCCGCCCTGTGCACCGATCTGTTCAGGGCCTTGAGTAGATAGAGCATTGTGAATACTGCCTCACCAGATGCCGCCCTGTGCACCGATCTGTTCAGGGCCTTGAGTAGATAGAGCATTGTGAATACTGCCTCACCAGATGCCGCCCTGTGCACCGATCTGTTCAGGGCCTTGAGTAGATAGAGCATTGTGAATACTGCCTCACCAGATGCCGCCCTGTGCACCGATCTGTTCAGGGCCTTGAGTAGATAGAGCATTGTGAATACTGCCTCACCAGATGTCGCCCTGTGCACCGATCTGTTCAGGGCCTTGAGTAGATAGAGCATTGTGAATACTGCCTCACCAGATGTCGCCCTGTGCACCGATCTGTTCAGGGCCTTGAGTAGATAGAGCATTGTGAATACTGCCTCACCAGATGTCGCCCTGTGCACCGATCTGTTCAGGGCCTTGAGTAGATAGAGCATTGTGAATACTGCCTCACCAGATGTTTCTGAGGTAAACTATGATACTTGGGTCTATCAGTTAATAGGAATAGGGAACACTGGGCTTTTTAAACTTTACGAGTTTATGATGGGGTTACATTAAGGTTCCTCTTGTCCCTCACACTCCATTTTAGACAAGCAGGAAGACAGTTCAGATGACGACGAGACTGAAGAAGGAGAAGTGGAAGATGAGAATTCAAGTGATGTAGAGGTTAGTAATAGGGCAAAGATATCTAAGGTTTTATTGGAAAAAAATAATGCTTACTGTCTTTTTAAATGTCAGATGTAAAGACTTAGTAAGCTATGTTCATGTAGCCTTTTAGTTTGTGTGGATGTAACAGTTCATTTTGGAGTCTTAGAATAGTGTTCATATTTGTGTAGAAGAGAAAATGGGTTTAATAAGAAACACTTTGAAGTGTTATCTAAAAAACAAGTAGTGTTTGTCAGAAATGTTGGAGAGTGTTCATTTGAAATATTTGGGTTAGAGGTGGGGGGCTTGCACATGTTAGGCAAGTGCTGTGCTTCTGATCTGTGCCCTCAGCTAAGTATATTCATTTCATGTTGAATTATTTAAATGGTAAGTGTTTACTATATACCAAATTCTGGGAACAAACTATCAGGGTTTTTTTTTTTTTTTAAAGGCCCTTGCCTCACTGGAGGCTGCATTTTAGAGGGGAGGACAGATACACAGTTGCTGCTAGGAGACACAGTGAGCACTCTGAAGACTGTAAAGGGTGAAGGGAGAGAGATTAAGGGCTGCAGGGATAGTACATGTTGTGCTTGCAGGGGACCTGAGTTACACTTCCAGCATCCATGTGGGATGGCTTACGACTGCTTGTCATACTCACTACAGGGTAGCCAACTTTGTTCTGTCCTCTGTAGACAGAACTCATGTGCACATAACTCCACACAGACACTTTCCTGTGCACATAATTTTTAAAAAGTGTTCATAATAAAGGAGATAGAAAATGATGGGGACTATTTTTTAGGCGAGTTAGTCAAGGAAACCCTGACTTCAGAGTCGCCGTAGGAATAGATGCTGTGACACTGATGGGCAGAAGGCTTCTTAATGGGAACTGCACAGAAAAAGTATGAAAAATGCTGGAGTTTTATGTTGAAAGTGTTCTCCTTTTTTTTTTTTTTTGTCTTTTAAGTTGGACACGTTGTCTCAGGTAGAAGAAGAGTCTCTGTTACGAAATGATCTTCGTCCAGCTAACAAACTTGCTAAAGGAAATAGACTATTCATGAGATTTGCTACAAAAGGTAAACTTGATCTTTGGTATTGATTTTTGGTCAGAATGATGAAATTACTGAGTAAAACTTAGCTGTTGACTAGAAGCGAGTTCAAATAATGCCAAAGCTCCTTTTAAACAAATAATTTATGAAAAAGCAGCTTACTGACTGAGGGGGAATTTCATTTACATTTGTGTTTGTTAGTGTGTCTTTATTTCACTGTTAGCCTGCATGCCTGTGATGCACTTGGGTCCCATTTAATCCTCCTCTTGTTCACACATCCCCTTCCTTCCCCTTTTGACCTCCCCTTTTACTTAACTCTGGAATTCCACATATAAAAACAAACAGGGTGCTTTGTTTTTGTTTTTCAAAGCAGGGTAGCCCTGCTCTGTGTATCCCTGGCTGTCCTGAAACTGGCTCTGTAAGCCAGGCTGGCCTGAAACTCAAGGATCTACCTGTCTCTGCCTCCCAAGTGCTGGGATTAAATGTGTGAGCCACCGTATCTGGCTTAACACTTTGTTTTTATGAAGTAAATTTTATTAAAGTAGGAGATTTGTTGGAGCCATAGGTGCTGGGCACTGGAACAAGGGCCATTGGCAGTGCTCAGGATGCCCTCTAACATGCAGAGCCCACCTCTGAAGTGCTGCTATGGATGAAGATTTAGTTAGGGGTGTACTGATGAGATCCAGGGCTTTATCTCAGAGATATCATCATGTCTGTGGCAAGAGAGTTGACTTTGAAATGAATGAGATTCCCTCAGCACACACTGAAGTCTACCACTGTGTCCATCCTGGTCGTCCTAGTAGGTAACAAAGTAGTAAAGGTGCTCTTTCAGTTCCACTGTCACCACACTTGAATCCCCCTGGAATCACTGGCTCAGGGACTCTACCACCACGGCCTAGGCCAGTATCTAGGAAGTTGGTAGAAGTCTGGTTTTGCAGAAACTCCGGAACCAGAGCTGTGTGTGCGGTACCTTTGCCTTTGGTGTCTTTGGGCTGGTTTGAGGTGAGATGAAGTTGAGTAGCCTAGGCACCTCAGTGTAGTAGCAAGTGAATACCAAGGATCCCCTTCCTCCCACTGGGAGAGCCCATTATCTACCATGTCTACCTGTCTGATGAAGTTCTCATGTCTTGTCATAGAGGATGCTCACCTTCACTAGTGCCAGCAAGTAAGCCAGTATTTTGTGCTGAATAACAGATAAATGAGTATTGCAGTGCTGAGCTTGGTCTGTCACAACTTCCTAGGGACCAGGAACACATGTAGGAATCCACTGATGGTCACAGCAGTGTTGCCCACCGGTGTGTCTACCACAGTGCCATATCAGGGTAGCTTTGCTGTCCTATCTCTACATAATTTCTGTGCCTCTATATTCCAGCAGAAGAAATGAGCTTGCTGGTATCTTATCTCAGTAGAAGATGCCACTGTGTGTCCCAATTTGGGACAGTGCCACGGGGCTACTGGAAGGTCTTTTGGGGGCTGATGAAATGGGCTGTTGCTAATAATGTCTTGGTAACTATGGAAGTGCAGGTACTCTACAGTAGCTGTAAAAGTGGTATATAGCTTTTATAAAACTATCAAAGTAGTATATTCATGGATTATATAGTCTTTCTTTCTTTTTTTTTTTTTTTGTTTGTTTGTTTGTTTTTTCCGAGACAGGGTTTCTCTGTGTAGCCTTGGCTGTCCTGGAACTCACTCTGTAGACCAGGCTGGACTCGAACTCAGAGATCCGCCTGCCTCTGCCTCCCAAGTGCTGGGATTAAAGGCGTGTGCCACCACGCCCGGCTATATGGTCTTTCTATTGCTATATTGCAAACTTACCGTCAGCTTGGGCTACATGAAACCCTGCCTCAAAATACAAACATCTAAAATCAACTAGTCAATATTATCTTCACTCTCACAGGAAACCCTAAGTAACTGTTCTATTAACTTTAGATGACAAAAAGGAACTTGGAGCAGCCAGAAGAAGTCAATACTACATGAAGTATGGAAATCCAAATTATGGAGGCATGAAAGGAATTCTTAGCAATTCATGGTGAGTCCAAAACCTTAAAATATAATGGCTGTTTGTCTGGTTTTGTTAACACATAATAGGCTTCATTATGACATAAATGTACATGTAGAAAATGCATTTTCATAGTTTGATGTTGGCCTCTCCTGTCCCCACCCACTCCTTTCCAACTAGCTCCCTTCTACCTTGCCAGCTCTCTTGTGTGTGTGAGTGACCCATTGAGTTTTGTTAGGGTTTTTACAGGAGCATGGGTATCTTAACAGTAGTCACTGAAGAAAATCTCTCCCTCCCCCTCAACTACAAATTGCATATAAATCATGGGGCCCTGTGTGTCCCTCCCTATTCCATGACGGGTTGATGAGCTTAGTCTTATGTAGTTTTGTGCAGGTATTCACAGCTGAGTTGAGGAGTGCTGTATTCGTGCCATACCCAGGAAGTCAGTGTTGACCCCATGTCGCCCTTCTCCAGCTCTTAATTCTTTCTGGCCCTTCCTCCACAGTGTTTCTTGAGGCTGGGGGTGACATAGATGTCTGTTTATGGTTAGGCACGCAGGAGTTTTTTATTCTGTGCATTTTGTCAGTTTCAAGTTTCTGTCTTCACTGATGACCCCTGCAAAATGTTTTTTTTTGTGGGGTGGGGTGGGGGGTTAAAACAACAGTGTCTCATGTAACCCAGGCAAGTCTCGGACTCTTATGTGGCTAGGCAGAACCTTGGACTCCTGATCCTCTTGCCTCCACCTCCCAAGTGTTGGGACTACAGACATGTGCCACCAAGCATGATTTGAACACTGCTTGAGCTGCTTTTCATCCTTAGTTGGTGTTCTGTGGCGGAATGTCAGAACCAGCATGGACTGAAGGCTGTGGGGACAAGCTCGTGATTCTTAGCTGTGCAATGATATGAGAACGCCGCTTTGGCACCTAACGCTGCCGTTGTGGAGCTGGAGTGAAGTGGATCTCAGCATCCTTCCTATTGGTTTCTGATGGTGTGCTTATTTTGGCAATATTGCAGGAAGCGAAGATATCATTCCCGTCGCATTCAGCGGGATGTGATCAAGAAGAGAGCCCTGATTGGGGATGACGTTGGCTTGACGTCGTATAAACACCGACATTCCGGTAGTTGCCTGCTCAGCTCTTGGGTAGACACACACGTTTGGCTCTCAAAATCGTATTTTTATTCTTAACATAGTCTTTTAAGGTTCCAAACTTTATCATCCTCTCTTCCTTGCCCCCACCCTCTGCCAACATAGAGGAAAGTAAGTCAAGTCGTGGTTAATTTTAAATTGCCCATGCAGGAGGTCACATGATTTTATAAAACTGATCTTTAAAAAGACCATATATTACAGAGAGAAAATTAAAATAAAAATTTCTTAGGAACTTAATTTTTCCACTATTAATGTCAGCAACAGCGTGGAAACAACCTCATCAAATGGAGCCTTTGTTCTCCCTTTCCAGTGATGTGATTGGCTGCTGTGCTGAGTGTTTTACACATTAGCTCTTGCATATGACTGCTGCCAAGACATGGGACATTATGACCTGAGGCTTTTTTCTTTCTCTCTCTCTTGTATCTTTATTATAAAGGAACCATTTTCATTATGATTTCTAAAAGATTGAATTTTATTTTGACATGTATAGTCTTCTACTTTATATAGAACTAGGTAAGTCAGTATACAAACAATATAATGTGCACAGGTGCCAATGTCATTGGGATGAGACAGGAAGAGGTGGAATATATATTCTTTTACTAATGGATGTATACACAATTGTTTCTTTGAATTCTGCATATTAGTTATACATATAGCTTCTGTTATGCTTTTCCAATTTCAGTTACTTTAAGACATTGCTAGCTGGGTGTGTGCCACACGCCTTTAATCCTCGCACTCAGGAGGCAGAGGCCAGAGGAGCTCTGTGAGTTCCAGGACAGCCTGGTCTTCAGAAGCTACACAGAGAAACCCTGTCTTGAAAAACAAACAAAAAAGATATTGTAACCTTCTCTTTATGCCACTAAGTCAACTATCCTAATACAGTAACTGATTTCATTTTACATGTATCTTATTGTCTACTTTCAAAAAATTTAATTATTGTAAGTGTATACCTTATATTTGTTTTTCCCGCTTAACGGCAAGCATTATTTCATGTTTTTTTTTTTTTAAAAAAGATTTTATCTTTAATTATTTGTGGCTAGGGCTTGGGGTGTTGGTTTGTGTAGTGCCTGTGGCGGCCAGGAGAGGGTGTCAGGTTCCCTTGGAGCTTGAGGTACAAGCCATTGACTCTGGTTCTCTGCAAGAGAAGTGGGCATTTTTTAACCACTGAGCCATCTTTCTAGTCTCCTAGCCCATAAACTTTAGAGTTAATGTTGATTTTTATTTTTAAGAGTTATCATGTGACATGAAGTTATACTGAACATTGAGTTACTGCATATAAAACATCTGGTCTTACTGTTTTCATCAACTGATCAGTATGTAACCTTGCTGTACCCATTTTTCTGTTTAAAGACAGTTGACTTAATATGTACTATTAATTAATTGGCATTGAGTTCACAGCTGAGGGCACTATAACTCATGCTTGAACGAGGCTTATTTAGTATAGGTCTTTTCTCTTTTTTTTTTTTTTCGAGACAGGGTTTCTCTGTGTAGCCCTGGCTGACCTGGAACTCACTCTGTAGACCAGGCTGTCCTCGAACTCAGAAATCCGCCTGCCTCTGCCTCCCACGTGCTGGGATTAAAGGCGTGCGCCACCACACCCGGCTGGTATTTTCTTCATGAGGTGTGCCACCATCCTTTTACACCAGACAACATTTCACTATATTTAATGGAGGCCCTTTTTTTTTTTTTTTCTATAACCCTGATGTCCTGGAACACACTGTTGTAGACCAGACTGGCCTTGAACTCTCAGAGATCCACCAGCCTCTGCCTTAGTGCTGGAATCAAAGGCATAAGCCATTACACCCAGCTTGGGAAACCATTTTTAAGCAGTGAAAGTAGCAGGTGAAAGCACACACGAAAAAAGTGTGAAAACACAGCACCTAGTAGATTGACAAGAACCTTGCTAACACTGAGTAATGAATAAGAAGGTGGTGTTGCTGTGGCCTTGGCCAGGAAGAACACATCTGACCACTCAGGTGTCAGTCTGCAAGTGTCTTCAGATGTTCTTAACAGTAGCTTGAGTGTTGATTTAAGAGTCACAAATAAATCTGACAGATTTATAAATATAAAACTCATGAATAATGAAGAGTGCTCATGTTGTACCTGAGTTTATGCTACTATGCTCATGCTGTAGCCAGTCTCTTTGATAAACAGGTGAATAAGATGGCGTCCAGGTGACACTTGTAGGCAGCACTATCTCAGGGCGCATCCTTTCCTTCTACCAATGGAGAGTAGAAATCATACTTGTTAATTTAGCCTTTTTTAGTACTAACCTTTTGGGTTACATTTCTTCAGGATTAGTGAATGTTCCTGAGGAACCCATTGAGGAAGAGGAGGAGGAGGAGGAGGAAGAGGAGGACCAGGACATGGATGCCGATGACAGAGTCGTGGTGGAGTACCATGAGGAGCTCCCAGGTCTCAAGCAGCCCCGTGAGCGGAGCCTGTCTAGGCGATCCAGTGCGAGCAGCTCAGACTCAGATGAGATGGACTATGATCTGGAACTGAAGATGATTTCTACTCCCTCCCCAAAGAAAAGCATGAAAATGACCATGTATGCAGATGAAGTAGAGTCCCAACTGAAAAGTATTAGGTAAAATTATTTTCCTCTTTTTAGTCCGTGTTAACTTTAAATGTGCTTATTTATTTATTTTGTCAATACTGAGGATTGAGCCCAGGAAGATGTCTTGTGTACATACGAGGTAAACACTCTCCTACTGAGATGTATTCTTACTCCATAATTTTCTTTTTTGAGGATTTTGAGACAAGACAGCATTGGCTATCCTGGAACTAACTCTGTAGATCAGGCTGGCCTCAAATTCACAGATCTGCCTGCCTCTGTCTTCCAAGTGCTGGAATTAACGTCATGCACCACTGTACGTGGCTTTGATTTTCTTTTTTTAATTTTAATTTTATATGTATCACTGTTTTGCCTACATGAGCTTTAATTTTATATGTATCAGTGTTCATGCTGTACCCTCGAAGGTCATAAAAGGCCATCAGATCCCTTTGGAACTGTAATTACAGATGATTGTGAGCTGTCACGTGGGTGCTGAGATTCACGCCCTGGTCCTGTGCAATAGTAGCCAGTACTTTTAACATGCTTAACTCTTTTTTTTTTTTAAGATTATTTTATGTATCTGAGTACACCATTGTTCTCTTCAGACACACACCAGAAGAGGGCATCAGATCCCATTACAGATGGTTGTGAGCCACCATGTGGTTGCTGGGAATTGAACTCAGGACCTCTGGAAGAGCAGTCAGTGCTCTTAACCACTGAACCATCTCTCCAGCCCATGCTTAACTCTTAAAAGCCATGCTTTCACCCCCTATAGTTTTATTTTTAAATGGTAATTACAAATATAACTCTTCACGTGATAATCATTTTTATTCTAGTTTCCATTCTTGTACCATGAGTGTTGAACACAAGTGGTCAGGCTTGGAAGCATGTATCCTTACCTACAGAGCCATCTTGCTAGCCTTATTTATTTATTTATTTATTTATTTAAGATTGGGTTTCACTGCAGAGCCCAGAATATTTATTTATTTATTTATTTAAGATTGGGTTTCACTGCAGAGCCCAGGCTGGCTTTGTATTTGCATACTTCCTTCCCTGACATCCTTCCTGCTGGGATTACAGGTGTACACCACACCTAATGCCTTTTCATAGTTACTGACATTTCTATTAATATTGCCCTAGCTAAATAGATCCCTCCAAGTCTGCCTTGCCATAGAAAATAATCCATGTATTTAAAAATCTGTATGTGTTGCTAGATTTCCTTCTTAGGCCTTTGCCCACATTACGGCTTGTGACTCATACCTTCACCAGGCCTAGGTGCTACTCTTCTCAATGTTTGTGGACCTCTGAAATAGAGAACATAGTTACTTTAATGAGAGGATTCAGTAAGTATAGATTTTATTTAAATCTTTTATAAAAATTTAAATTTGAGCTGGGCGTGTTGGTGCACACCTTTAATCCCAGCACTTGGGAGGCAGAAGCAGGCGGATTTCTGAGGTTCGAGGCCATCCTGGTCTACAGTGTGATTTCCAGGACAGCCAGGGCTACACAGAGAAACCCTGTCTCGAAAAAAATCAAACAAACAAAAAAACAAAAAAAAAATTAAATTTGAAGAAACTTGAAAATTTGAGGCAGGGTCTCACTAAACCAAGTATGCTGGATTTAAATGTGCTGAGTAACATATCCAGCATGTGAAGTTGTGAGCAGCCTGCAGCCTGCCTTAGTGTCCAGGTCGCTGAGACTGCAGGCCTTTATGGCTTTGTTCACATGTCTGTGCTTAGTTTTTATAGAACTAAGAAAGAATTCTAGCAGAGTAATGCTCTCTCCCATGAGGAGGGTCTCATCTGTACCTGTGTGAGCAGAGTTTCAGCCTCTTTGCAGCTGTCTGCTTAATGTTTGCTTACCCTTGGTGAAGGGAGCATCAGTTATGTGTTCTATGATAAAGTGTACAGGCATCATGTGGAAACCACCCTGTCTAAGTCTGCAGTCTAGTTAATGGTCACCATCTTTTCATAGCATGTTGATCGTAGTGAGCTATTACAGTGGTAGTTGTAAGTCAGTGACGGTCATCTTAAACTGAGTTTTTCTGAAGTAGGAGACTTTTTTGCATCTTTCCTCGCAGTTGAAGTTGGTTACTTATGATCTCTCTGCTTTTTCCCCCCCTTAAAGGAATCCCATGAGGGCAGATAGTATATCCACAAGCAATATAAAAAACCGAATTGGTAACAAATTGCCTCCTGAGAAATTTGCAGATGTCCGTCATCTCTTAGATGAAAAGAGGCAGCATTCCTGTCCACGGCCAGCAGTCAGCAGTACTAAACCAGGTATTGTTCTTCCCTCTTTTGTGCTCCTGACTCCCTTTTTGTAAGCCCCTTGAGTGGCTTGGTTCCATCCCAGATTACTCTAACGTTTCCAGCCCCTCAGTATGCAAGTGGCCAAGCTCTCTGCCCTGTAGAGGAAAGAAAAAGTCCAAGATCTGGCAGCAAAATCCCACAAATCCCAGGCCACCCTGGAAAGTATCCCACCACTACCACCAAGGAAACCTATATAAAGTCTGGGTCCTGCTCAGTTCTTTGCTCTCAAGCAGAGGTAGCCACCCTCCTGTATCCTTCCCAATAAATGTATGGTGAGAGATTTGTTGTGCAGGGTGACTTTGTGGTATTCATTGGCTTCTAACTGCCACTATACTTTCCCCTCAGAGTTAATCCTGATGCTTGTGAGCACCTGAGAGCAGATGGGCCCAGGGTAGGTTCTTCTGAACTCAATTAACTGTTCCTCTTCTTGTACCTACATCTTTAGTTAGGCGTCCATGAGAAAATAAATAAAGTCGGATTTTGCAACAAAACTACTTTTCAGTATTTTTTGTTTGAAATAATAAATAAATACTAAATAATAATAAATAAGTAATATTACTTCCCTGGGATATTTTATACCCCAAACCAATAAAGTTGGGTGGTTAGAAACATGGTTGAGTGTGAACTAGAGTGTATATGTGAGCAAACCCTAATGAAGCAATATAAGCGTGTGCTTATGGCTAGGGCTGGCATGTGCAAGTCTTTGGGGAGGCTGCAACAGCTGCCACAGAGCTGCTGAGACGATTCGAGCCGGTTTTTGAAGAAAGCAGCTTTAGAGTGTAGTCTTGGGAGGACTAGGACACAGCTGACAAACTATCTTTGGAGGGAGGAAATAATATGATTCTTATTTTAAGAGGTGATTTTGAAGGATTAGAATATAGTGGGCATAGAAGACAAAGTAAAAAGGGCTAAACTTTTTAGGGACAATGACGTCAGAAGGGGTGAGAATGGAACCCTGGGAAGGAGGAGGATGGAAGAGAAGCAACTGAAGAGGCTCAGCCTGAGCTCTTGTGAGGAGTTTACTTGAGAAGTCAAGAGTAGGCTCAAGGCTGATGAACATGTGGCTGCTGTCGCTGCTGCGTGTTAGGGGAAACCTCAGGCCCAGCGGCTCTGTGACGGACTTGGAAGAGAGCACACTTAATTTAGGACACAGCTCCTTTATCCTTGGCCTGTTGCCAGTCTCATTACACTTGTTGGTTAAATGTAGTAAGTTTATTGAGAACTACTTGTGTTTTCAAGGATTGTGGCTTGCAGTATTGTTAGCTGGAAAATGTGATGTGTTACTTAGTTTTGCTTGATTCTGGCAAAAAAGAAAAAAAGAAGAAAAAGAAGAAGACTGCTTCAGGCACTCAGCTGGTAGCCCCTACATCCAAGTTTTAAGTTTTCTTAAGAGAAGCAAGACCAGTTATGAACAGAACCAACCGGCTTCTAGAAGCCTTCTGATGCTGGGTGCTGTGCCTTCACTATGGGAGATTTGGGATCAGGTCTCTAGAGAGCTGTACTGATTAGTTTGTTTGGTTGGTGCCTCTGCCTCTTGAGGTCTGGGATTAAAGACATTTACCATCACCATCTGGTGGCTGGCCAGACTTTTTTTTTTTTTAATCAGCTTAAGAGTTATGGAGGAGGGAACCTTAACTGAGAAAATGCCCCTGCCGGATTAGTTTGTAGAGAAGCCTATGGTGCATTTTCCTGATTGCCGATTACTGTGGGAGGGAGGGCTCAGACACTGTGGGCAGTACCTCCCCTGCACTGTTGGTCCAGGAATAAGGAAGCGGGCTGAGCAAATTCGAGAAGCAAGCCAGTAAGCGGCACTCCTCTGTGGCTGTGCATCAGCTCCTGCCTCCAGGTTCCTGCTCTGTGAGCTTCTGCCCTCACTGCTTTTGATGAGTTGTTATATAGAGAGTGAGTGAAATAAACCTTTCCTCCCCAGGTTGCTTTTGATCGTGGTATTTTGTCACAGCAGTGGCAGCCATGGCTAAGACAAAAGCCTAGTTCATTGGTACTGAGGTAAAACACGTATGCTTGGTAACAGGTATACTTTTTCTCTTTTGGCAGATATTCGCCAGCGGTTAGGAAAAAGACCGTATTCTCCAGAGAAGGCTTTTAGTAGTAACCAGGTGGTTCGGAGAGAGCCCTCTTCAGATGTACATAGTAGGCTAGGTGTTCCCAGGCAAGATGTTAAAGGCCTCTACTCTGATACTCGGGAGAGGAAATCAGGTGAGTAACACTTCACAGTGATGGAAGGGAAGGAGTGGAGACCAGTGGTTATAGCATAAGAAGTAGGTAGGTCTGTGTTTGTTCCCTCTTCAGTTAGCATGACTTCCTTTGTCTACATCAGCATCAGCACCATGCCTACAGGAAAGTTCAGGAAGGAGAAAGGAGAAGCTATACATCCTTGCTGCTTTTTAGTTTCACATTATTTAGTTTCTTTGTTCACACATATATCTAGTTTTTTTTTATGTAGCCTTTTTTTCTATAACTCTTCCATTTTGCTTTACTCTTCATAAGTAAATTAAACCTTTAATTATCTTGTAGTATATGTATATCACCACATTCTAAACACATGCTTCTTTGTAAGGTTTTAATAAAACACTTCTTTTGGGGGATTTTTTTTATGTTTTGCTTACATGTTTGTCTGTGTACTGTGTACATGTCTGGTGCCCTTGGAGGTGGGAAGAGGGCATTGGATCCCCTGGAAGTGGAGTTATGGACTGTTGTAAGGTACCATGTGGGTGTTGGAAACATAACCAGGTCCTCTGCAAGAACAAGTACGCTTAACCAATAAGGCCTTCAGCCAATACATAAACACACTTTAAAAATGTATAGCTGAAAACCTGAGAATTGCTCATAGTAAAACAGACCCGTTCAGTTTGCAGAATGTGAGAGTTGGCGGTTTCTTGGCAGACTGAGGGGTACACAGCCTGGGAGAGAGGCAAGTGTCTAGTTTGTGCCTGGTATGGGGACACCAGCCTTGAGCTGTGAGCATCTCCCATCGAGTCTCAGGCTGTCCACTTACAGACTGGCACCAAGCACCTCTCCCGATGTTTCCTGCAGAGCAGGTGTTGGCAGTGTCCTTACTTCCACAGAACTACTTGGTACTCGGCATCGACTGCCAACTGAAGTGTCTTCTCACCCCAACAGGTGGTTTGTGGACTCGCTTAGGATCTACACCCAAGACCAAAGAAAAGAACACGAAGAAAGTGGATCACAGGGCATCTGGTGCTGAGGAAGATGACTCGGAGCTTCAGAGAGCATGGGGTGCTCTGATCAAGGAGAAAGAAGAGTCTCGCCAGAAGAAGAGTCGGCTGGATAGCTTGCCTTCGCTCCAGATTGAAGTCAGCCGGGAAAGTAGCTCTGGTTCAGAGGCAGAGTCCTGATGCCCTGGCCTTGGCAACTGCCCTTAAATCTGACATTCTTACATAAGGTGGGGCGTGCAGTGGGAACCTCCCTTGCAGGAGCTGGCGCCCTTTCCTCCTACCTGCACCCTGAACACTTGCTGTCCTAGTAGGACAGCTTAAGAGTGTGATGAGTTTTGAAGGAAGGGTGTCTCTGTCTTGTGCTGCAGAGTTACAGTTCTGGGTCCTCAAGTCTTCCCCACCACCCCACAAGCTTTACCCTTGGAGTTAAAGGCAACCCTCCAGATTTTGTAGACATTTTCTTAATATTTTTAACATTGTGTCTTTTAAAAGCAATGTTTTACACAGTCATCCAAAGAGCCGAGAACTGAACTTCTCATTGTTGCCTTGGCCCTGACAGATCTTGCCAGCACCCTGTTCCAAGAAAAGTCAGTTCTCAGGTGCTTACTGGACAGTCTTTGAGGGGGAAGATGAGGGAAGCTGCCAGCTCAGCCTTCCAGGGCCTTAGTGTGGTGGCTAAGTCTCTCAGACCTGACCTGAGACCCTCCCGAGTAGATATGCTTGCAGCAGCAGTCAGCAGTGGCTTCCATTCCTCCCGGGGGGAGTCTTTTAGAGCCTTTTGCTGGCTGGTAGCCTGGTGTAAAGACCAAGTTCAGTGCTGTAGGACTTCTAGGGACAAACAACTGTGACTTCTGGATTTGGAGTTGATTTCTGTGCTTAGGGGTGGGGTCTTGGGTTGATGTTGAACAATTTTTAAGTCTGTATTATGTTTAAAAACTATTAATGACTTAAAAGTTTAAATTTTTAATTTTTATATGTGGATATTCCTCCTGTTGGCTAAGGGGAAGCTCAAGTGGTGTCTTTTGTGTTGTTAAATATACATTATATACTTTGGAAGAAGGCAAAGAAAGGAGTGTCATTATTTTGAATGGTACCAATTGTATGGTCTGTTGTACTTGAGTTCAACTTGCTTTGTGGCCACTGTAGGAAAGAAACTGCTGTCCATCTGTGATGGGCTCTTGTTTATTCCCACTTTTCTAGAAATGATACCCTGAGAATTCACTCTTTGTGTCTCTGACTTATTATTGAAGACTTATTCAAAACTAGCAAATAAGACAGTAGTTTCAGAAAATGTAAGTTTATGTTTATTCTCCTTTCAAATGATTTTACCATGGAAAGGGAGTAAGTAGATTATTTGGCTTCTCATCTGACTTTACTTTATAGTATTTAATACTGTATTGCTCTACAGGCTTAAAAGTGGTGTTTCACTTGAGTGCATAAGCATGCCTTTGGGATGTCAAGCTCTTCACCTGCTCGGCTTGTTCTGTGCCCAGTAGGTCACAGAGCACTTGACTTGTGGTTGAGCACGTGTCCCTTGGTGGCTGCCTACACTGTGAATGAACAGTGATGCACATGAAGAAGCAGAAGACTTCAGAACTAAGTCGTAACAAAACTGTATCATATGTATCATTTGGTTAGCAACCCCACCCCACCCCCATCTCCACCCTACCCCCAGAAAGATGGGAGCATATAACCAAAGTGGTTTGGCTTCTGAGGATCCTAGAAAAAGGTAGTTCTAATTTCTCTGCCAGTTCAGACCTAAGTCCTCCAAGGTTTCTAAGTTTATCTTGCCCTTTGTAGCTCACAGCTTACAGTCAGGTTCTTAGAGGTTCAGACTTTGGTAGAGTAAGAAGAAAAATGGCCTGAGAACAGAGACCTGGATGCCAACCAGGACTCTACACACTGGGCCTGAGCCTTGGTTTCCCCATGAAGCAAGGAAATGGTCTGGTGCAGAGATTCTGGCTTTGTTGATATCTCTCAGTGGTATTTTATTCTTGGAAGTTGTGGCTGCAGCATGTTTTTCTGTTGAGGTGGCCAAAGTGTCAGGGAACAAGGTGGCCATGAGATTGTGAACAGAGACTCACCCCATCCGTTTACAGGCTCCAGTTCTCCCAGTGTGTTGAAGATGTGCCTGTGGGGTCTAGAGCCCCAACCCATCCTCAGCTTTCTTATTGTTCTATCTGGCAACCCAGGCCCATTTGCCTAGGGTCTTTGAGCACTTGTCAACCTCCTGCTAGAGATGAGGGGAGGACTTTATGGAAGGTAGGCAGTATGTATTCAAAACTAACTCCTTGAGCTGACCAGGAAAGATGCCCTTGAGCAGCATTGCAGTTTTTACAGCACAGACAACCCAGAAACGTACATACTGCCTAAAGTGATGGTCTGCCCAGCATCTCTCTCTCCAGCCAGCTCTCAGAGCTGCCCAGAGCTTCAACACCTTGAACCCTATGTGCTTAGGAGTGACAGTAGTCAGGATAGCCCAGCAGGCAGCTGGGTATACTTTATTCAGGGCACTTTCTGTACATGTGGGGTTAGTCTTTATATGTAGGAGATTATTAAATGCCCTTTTGCTGCTTCATAATAATTGCAGATACCTCATCTTTGTTTCCTACTACTCTTCTTTGTAGAGGGGCCTGATGGCCTCTGGCCCTCCTCTATCATAATTCCATGATTCCTTCCCCTGCTTCTGTCTTTCCTTTCTGCGGCAGCTTCTCTCAACCCTCCCTCTTCATTCTACACATTGTAGTGGGGGCAAATTTTTACTTGAGAGATACGTACATAGTATGCAGTTTATCCTTGTACAGTGTACATTTGATTGTCGTCTATTTACAGAGCTGTGGAACCATTATCATCATCAGTTTTAGAACATATTTATCACCAGAAAAATCCTGTTCCCACTAGCAGTCCTCCTTCACCTCTCCTCAGACCTGGCAACTACTAATCTTTCTGTCCTTGTGGATTTGCCTATAACGGACCTTTCATAAATGTTATATGCGATGTGCAATGTGTCTGTTTACTTAGTTTTAAGGTTCATCTGTGCCATGGTATATATCATCATTTCAAGTAGTGAGTACCTCTCTCTCTCTCTCTCTCTTTCTCTCTCTCTCTGTGTGTGTGTGTGTGTGTGTGTGTGTGTGTGCGCGTGTGCGCTTAGACATTTTCATTGTGTGGCCCTGGCTGCCCTTAGAACAGGCTGGTCTTGAGTTCACAGAGGAAGCTCTGCTTCCCAGGTGCTGGGATTAAAGGTGTGTGGCACTGTGCCTGCCAGTGGGTTTGTTTTGTTTTGTCTTTTCTCTTCAGTTTTTTAAATTGTCTAAATATTTCATTACAGTGCATATAATGGGCGTTCTGTGATTTCTAGTCAGGACGATCATGAATAGGCTTCTGTATATATGTGTGTGCAACACCCCTTCATGTTCTCCTTCATGGACATGTGGGGGTTTTGGTGGTGGTGGAGGTGGGTTTTTGTTTGTTTGTTTGTTTTTGTTTTTGAGACAGGGTTTCCCTGTGTAACAAGCTCTGTCTGTCCTGGACTCAATTTGTAGACCAGGCTGGCCTCGAACTCACAGAGACCCTCCTGCCTCTGCTAGCCAAGTGCTGGGATTAAAGGGGTGCACCACCACACCCAGCGTGTTTTCATTCTTTTGTATAGGAATAGAATGGATGGATCGTAAGGCAGCTCTTACCTTTAGTCTTTGGAGGAATTGCCAAGCTGTGTTCCCATGGAGGATATCAGGATTCCAGTTTATCAAGTCTTCACCAATATTGTTTACTAATTTGAAGTGTGTTTCATTGTGTATGTGCTGTGTTTTATTTTGTGGCAGTGCAGGGGACCAGACCCAGGACTTGCAGATGTAGACAAGTATTGTACCACTGGGCTCCATCCACAGTCCCTTAGCTGGTTCTGAGTTGCAGTTTCCTAATAACTAGTGATGTTGGCCATTATGTCTTCCTCTTCCTCCTGTGTCTGTGTCTGTGGTTTTAAGATAGGGTTTCATGTGTTGGACAATATTTTTGTTTTGTCTTTTTTTTTTTTCAAAGATAGAATTTCTCAGGCTGGGGAAATAGGCTTACAACCAAAAATATAAGAGTTCGGTTCCTAGCACCCATAGCTGTCTCTCCAGCCACAAAAAAAAAAAAAAAGAAAAAGAATTTCTCTGTGTAGCCCTGGCTGTTCTGGAACTCCAGGCTAGCCTCAGAGTCAGAGATCTGCCTGCTACTGCCTCCTGAGTGCTGGGATTAAAGGCATGCACCACCACGCCTAGCTATGTTGGGCATATTTTCATGTATAACAAGATGAACTCTTAAGATATCAATCTGATCTTAACTATGCTTGTGCTTGAGACCTTTCCAGAACTTCATCATTGTTTCTGGAATAAAATTTCAAACTTCTGGGCTGGAGAGATGGCTCAGCGGTTAAGAGCATTGACTGGCTCTTCTGAAGGTCCCGAGTTCAAATCCCAGCAACCACATGGTGGCTCACAACCATCCATAATGAGATCTGATGCCCTCTTCTGGGGTGTCTGAAGACAGCTACAGTGTACTTACATATAATAAATAAATAAATAAATAAATAAATAAATAAATAAATCTTTAAAAAAAAAAAAATTTCAAACTTCTTTGATAGCCTATGGAGCTGTCAAGATATAGTCTCTGACAGTATCTGTACCTGTTCTCTTTTCTCCCTTACCCTCATGGCTACTAGTTCCTGTATCCCTCTTGATTTCACTAGCTTTCCAGACTGCACAGTGTATGCCTTCAGGTCCCGTTGCAGTTCTGCCTTCTTTATTTCTCTTATGATCAAGGTTTTAAGAGACAGTTGTCTACTTTGGTTTCCTTTTATTTTTTTATTTTATTTTATTTTATTTCATTTTATTTTGAGACAGGGTTTCTCTGGGTAGCCTTGGCTGTCCTGGAACTCAGTTTGTACACCAGGCTGGCCTAGAACTCAGAAATTCATCTGCCTCTGCCTCCCAAGTGCTGGGATTAAAGGTATGCGCCACCACGCCCGGCTTGGTTTCCTTTTATGCATGTCCCAGTATTGCCATAAAGGAATCTTAGCTGACTCCTGGGTTAGATCATAAGTCAATGCCCAAGGTAAAAATTGAGTAATCAAAATACCTCTTGGAAATCCCAAGGCAGGCGCCACATTGAAGGCTAGCATCATGAGGTTCTTGCAGTCAGTTCTTGCCTCTGTGGGAGGAGATCACTGCTTCTTTGGTTGAGTACTAGGTAAAGTAGTTGGCCCTGCAATTTAGAACCATGTCATTCAAATGGCCCCTTATTTTGGTGTCAGAACACACTCAGTGGGGTCACTTTTAAGAAGCTTGGGAACTCGGGCTATAGGAGCAGCAGCAGGACACAGGATGTCCAGCTATCCTGGGCTTACTGATGGGAGTACAGAGATAGTGTGGCTCCATCACCTTGCAACTGGCTTTTTTTTTTTTTTTTAAACTTTTCAGACGGGTGCTTCCTGTTTGATCCTGTGACTCGTATAATGCAAACCACATGCCCCGAGCCCAGCACACCTCGCTGTACTCTTACTTCCTATTCCTGGTTAATATGACTGCTAGCTTGTAAGCTCACGAGAGCAGGGACCATGTTTGGCTTGTGCATTGGGCCTTCTCCATGTTTACTACCATTCTGACCCAGCAGGTCCTCTGTGAGATTGCAAACCCCCAGCCAGAAGAGCCACTCCACCCTCTGAGGTCCCAGGCCTCTTGCAGGGCAGGCCACACTTTTCTGCTATGTATATGCAATGCCTTCTATTCATGTCTTGTTCTTGTTTTTCCTTCCAGCCTGTGAGCTCCTAGGGAGCAGGTGTCTTCATGTTTTCTCATTATCACTGAACCAGGCCAGTCTAGTCAGTGTAAGCAGTGCTTCGGAAGTATCTGCGAAGTGAATGAATTGTGACAACTCAGCTCGCACACCATCCCGTGCAGGCTTTTCTATTCTAGCTGAGCTCACCAGATGCACACGGAGAAGAGTATTCATTGGCACATACCATTTGCGCAGTAAGGAGCAGTTCTCATTAAGCAGGTCTCGGAAAACGTCAGCTGTTAATGATCTGCCAAACATCGAAGCTGGAGCTCATCCAGCCCTGGGAATGTTGCCCCAAGCTCAAGGACAGTTTTATTAGGGTTTAAAAGTAAAATACCAGGCAAGTTGTACATCCCAGCCGATGGTGAGAAGGAAGGAAACAAAAGGTCACACTGCCTGAGTTAAGCTGACTTTTGGACCTCAGCCACATCATGACCAGGAGGAGGTTTAAAGAAGGAATAAGAAAGTCTATAGTACTAGAAAGAGCGTGCCTGGGTCTGACCAGCATCTAAAGAAAAATGGATTAGAGTCCCGGAACTGTGGTCCCGCAGAGTTGTGAGCTAGGAACCCAACCCCAGCCCAGATCCACTACGAGAGCAGCAGTTGCTCTGAGCCATCTCTCCCGCCCTGACATTCCTTTTTTTTAGAATAGTGTTCAACTGCCCAGGATAGGAGGAAAGAAGTCTGGCTGATAAGTAAGAGACCCCAAAGAGGGAACACCGAACCGATTCTTAGCCCCTGGTCCTGTTGCTAAGTGACTACCACCCAGAACAGGAGACAGGAAGTCACTGCCCGCCAGCAGCTGGAGCATTCTGTCTGCTCTCAAAGTGCTAGTGTGCACTTTGGACAGGCAGCACTAAGTGACTTGTTTCCTAGGCGTTTGCTTTTAAACCTTCTATAATAAGATGTGACTCGGAACCTCAGCCTTTTCTTTCCCCTTAAAATATAAGAGCTCAAAGAAGGAAATATTTTTGGTAATGTTCAGAATAGCATTTTCATTTCCAGACAGATTATAAAGTATATAACATGACCAACAGCAAATGCCTACAACTTGTCTTGTGTTTATATGGCAAATCTTAGCAGAAAGAATAGTGGTCCCAGCTCCTTCAAAACTCTATAAGCATTTCACAGAACTTTGATGTTTCTGGAAGCAATTGGGAGTGTTGCTTCAGAAGCCTGTTTCAGATGGTCTCTCCTTGTTATACAGCTGGCCTGGCCTAGAGCCTAGACTACTTTAGAGCTCTCAATTCTCCATCAACCTCCCAAACATAAAATATAAAAATGCAATCTACAGTTTACCATCCAGCATACTAAAGCATGTTGTAAAGTATGGAGATACTATTTATTGTGCTCTTGATAAACTCTAAGAGTGTAGGTGACACTCATTTACAGAGTCACTAGCCTACCCAGGAAGCCTTTGTTTAAGCAGCTCCAGAGACCTTCTCTGCACAATCAGGTTCTTCAATGTTTAAGACTCTGTGTGACACTGGGCGGTGGTGGTGCCCGCCTTTAATCCCAACACTTGGGAGGCAAAGGCAGGCGGATTTCTGAGTTCGAGGCCAGCCTGGTCTACAGAGTGAGTTCCAGGACAGCCAGAGCCACACAGAGAAACCCTGTCTCAGAAAAAAAAAAGACTTTGTGTGACCTCAGACACTTCTACCCCTGGACCAGTGAGGACCAGCGAGGTCAGAAAGAGCAAGAGCCTCACATTCCTCTCCTAGTGTTGGACCCAGTGACGTACTCCTTTTCTGCTCACGCACAGGGGGCTCCCCTGCGGGCCACGAGCTGCTGGCAGCACTCTTAGCTCAGGCAGGATGTCTTTCTGAGGAAAGACAGATAGCATGATGGCCAGAGCTGAGTCCTAGGAACTCATTCTGATATTCACCACTGGAAGATGGAACTTGCCCCTTCCTCTCTGGGGCTTAGTTCCCATGTCTGGGGAGGCCTCAAATGAGGGGACAGATTTCTTTCGTGCACACAAAAGTTGAAATGGGAGAGACTCTTGTGGTGCTTTTCAAGGAGCTTTGGATGGAGCTGAGGTCATCAAGAGACCCACCTGATCCCACAGCCCTACAACTATGAAGGGACCAGAAGGACCAGTGAGGTGGCTCAGTGGGTGAACGCTCTAGCCACCATGCTTGATAGTCTGAGTTTATTCACTAGGATCTACACGATGGAAAGGAAGACTCCTGCAGGCAGTCCTCTGACCTCCTCACATCATTGTGACATGCTCACATGTGTACATGCATGCAGGTACACACGCACACTGTTCAGTTTTAATATGGAAACTATTTGAGAAGGTAGCCTAAGATGTCCATTTGCTTGGGCAGCTGTAACAAGATATCACAGATGGAAATGCTAGAAGTCTGAGAGGGTCCCAGCATGGAGAGTCCTCTCCTTAGCTTGCTCACTTGACCTTTCTCCTCTGTGTGTGCCAGTGACCCTTCTCAGCACCAACCCGTGGACTAGGTCTGAGCCCCACCCTTTTGACCTCTTTTAAACTTAATGACCTCCTCAAAGCCAAGTGTCTAAGTCTAGTCGAATTGAGGTGTAGATCTTGGATTCAGGAATTTGGAGATGGATATTGTCCAGCCCTTGGCACCTGGGAATGCAAGGGTGCCAGTCTGTATTTGTGCTTTCTAATTTCTCAAAAACCCATGATCTGGGTTTCCTTTCCTATCTTTTCTTTTTTAGTAGTTTGGGGACCTAGTTCTGGAGGGAACAGTCACGTGTGGCTCCCAGTTCAGAGACTTTTTTTTAAATCCATTCATGTAGCCGGGCTCATTCCTTAGCCTCTGTCTAATGCCAGCACTATGAGCCGTGAAATGGCAGACAGCCCCCTCTGATGAAGGCTATTTTAGGTGGCCTTGGGTCTGCCTGCCCCTGACTCCTTGTGGAGCTCATCTTCAAATATTCTTCCACTTTTTGAGGAAAGGCTGGCTGGGATTGGAACAACTTCTGTCTGGAAGAGAGATGGCAGGCCCCTTCCACTGGTATATGTCACACTTCCTGCTTGCCTGTATCTCTCAAGATAGTCTCCCACCTCCTGATACACACCTCTCCCTGAATATGTATCAGACTTCCCTTTGGGGAGCGGTAGGGAGAGGAAGTGGGGGCTGTCCTTGTTGCACAAGCTGGCCTGGCCTAGACCCCAGAATGGACTGGAGCTCGAAGTGCTCCATCAACCTCCCAGATACTCGGATTACAGACCTGCCATGGCTCTATAAACTTCCTTTTTTGAAATACTTGCAGAATCACAGTAGCATCAAGGATAGAACAAAGAACATCTTTTCTCTATTTTCTTTAACCATTCAGGCTTTCCTTTCCTTTGCCCCTTCCCCCGCCGCTGCCCAAACTACTTGAAGCATTTTGCACTGCATTCCACTTTACCCTCACCATGCTTTGTGCTGTGTTCATAGGATAGTTACCAAGGTCAGAAATATGTAGTGTCTGGTCAGGATAATAGTTGCTCATTTGTGTTGTAGGCTTCCTCTGTCTGTCTGTCCCGGAATGCTGTTTCAAGCATTTCTCCCTCCCCCTCCCACCCCCAGTTCAGGATCTAATCTGGCATTCAAGTAGTGGACTGCCTTTGTTCTGTAACTGGAGCTTGTCCTCAGCCTCTCTGTGGATATTCTGGAAGGATACAGTCTAGTTAGTGGTATAAGACTGACATTCAGCTTGGTTCCTTGGAAGTGTGTATTTGCCAAACTTCAGCCTAGGGCCGGGTGCTGTAAGAGAAGGGCGGAACAAGAGAGCAAAGCCAGGCCCCTAATCTAGGTGCCTGAAGCTCTGCTTTGTGGGAAAGCATTAGTATCAAATGGGCTGAGAGGGCTCCTCTGCAAGTCATAGTTACAGATGGCATTGACAATCTTTGGTGGGTACAAGAGGTGTTGGCACTCCATAGAGTCCTACAGAGGTGCAGAAAGTAACCTGTGCCCTGTGCAGCTCTGGCCATCAGCACTGCCTGGCCTCCTGAGGTGCCTGGGGTACACACTCAGTCTTGTTGCTTGCGGAGTTCCTAAGTGAGCTGCCATCCTGGGCTTTCCTACCCTACCAAGGGTGTGCTTTGTGATCTAGACTGCCCCTTTCTTCCCCATGGGCCAGGGATAGAGAATCCTTTAGTGGCTCTACCAAATGTCCTTGGATCAGGGGGAGCTGGGCTTTGAAGCAGTGATGGGCAGGTGGGCTGGCTGCTGGTGCCACTGCAGCTTGTGACAGGTCTGTCCAGCAGCCTTTGGGTGTTCTACACTATGATGTGGTAGTAAGACATCAGACCTGGAACTCTGCTTTTCTAGCTGCTAATAATGTGTTGTATGTGTGTGTGTGTGTGTGGGGTGGTGGTGGTGAACTGTAATCTCCTTGTGAATAATTGTATAAGATCTAGTCAATATCAGACCAAAGCTAACAGCGTGGAAATGTTTGACGTGTCACTGAATCGACACAGAACTGTGGCTAGATACGTTTTCCATGTGAAAAACAAAATAAAATTGATTTTCATGTAGTCATTAAGGCCATGTGGTTGTCTGCTTTTGCTAATACTATAATACTCCAGAATGTTCGCTTACATCTATGGAAGAATGAGAGGTTTGATGCCCAGCTTTTCTGAATTAAGATTAAGATTGCATATGCTCTAGAGTTCAGTTCTGTCCATACACTAACGTCATTTTAACGTGTCAGTTATTTGTGGCTGATAGCTCCAGTTGGACAGTTGGGTTCAAAGCAGCCCATCTTTGCAGAGAGGTCTTACCACATGGCCCAGGCTGGCCTTGAACTCAGTCTTCCCACCCTACACTCCTGAAAGCTGGGATCGTCCGAGGCTTACCTGTCCAGAGCTCTGCTGGGCTGTGCAGAATGGCTTCCTTCCCTCACTGCTGTGTGGGCAAACTTGATCATTGAGGAAATTAGTCTTTAGATATGACTGCCCCTGTTGGTAGTAGACTCTCCACCGCCTGGGCAGGGTCAGAGCTGGCTATAAAGGCCATGAGGTCTACCTCTTCTGTTAGGCTGGAAGCCCAGAGCTGTGAAGCTGTTACCCGCTTCAGACTTTGAAGACATTTGAACCACAACTGGATTGAAGCAATGACTTTAACTAATACATAGGGTCTCCATGCTCACCTGGTCCTCCACAGCCCTATGTGTTTAGTACAGGAGCAGACATAAGAGCCCAGTTCCTACCTGTGAGGCCACTTTCTATTTGAGGGGACCCAATATGGCTGGGGACTGACCCCATGAGTCTGACTGGGGAACATTTTGGATAGGACAGGCTGGAATTCACCTACGTGGACGACTTGCTCCTGCACCCCCTCTGTCTGCCAAAGACACTCAGAACGACCACCAGCCAAATCTTAGCTCACTCGTGCATGAGATGGTGAGTCTAGTGAGTGATGGAACTGGGCTGGCAATTGTCTTACGTTCCTAGGACCCAGCCCACAGCTATGGGTGAAGTCACGTGCTGGCCTTGTACAAGCTATGGTGGCTATGTCTACTTAAAAGTACCTCAGGAGCCGGGCAGTGGTGGTGCACACCTTTATTCCCAGCACTCTGGAGGCAGAGGCAGGTGGATTTTTAGTTCGAGGCCAGCCTGGTCTACAGAGTGAGTTCCAGGACAGCCAGGGCTATATAGAGAAACCCTGTCTCGAAAAACAAAAACAAAAAAAGTACCTGTGGGCCTGTGGTCCCTTATCTGTAGATGCTTCTGTCTCCACCTCCTGGCCTCCCCTGCAGGGGAAGGGAAGCTGAGTACTTTCTGAGGTCCTTCTGTGTCGCCCCACTCAGCTCACACAGCTGCATCTGCTCCAGCTATGAAGTGGCTCTTCCATACCCTTCTCTGCATGGCCAGTAAGTCAGTCTTACCCCCTGTCTTCAGATGCTATCATCTCTGTCTGCCTGGGCTCAGGATTAGTGGTTAGAGAAGTGATGGGCTTCCCTTGGGAAGAGCCTTTGCTCAGACAGAACTGCAGGTTTACTGGGGAGGACCTCTTCATTGTTGCTGGCCTCAGGCATTAGGGCTCTGCCACCCCCTTTCCCTCTCTATTCAGCCTCCCCTCACTCCGCCACATCCTCAGTTCTATGCCCAGTTAGTTCCCAGAGTGTGGGACCCAGTGATACCCTGTGCCACCCAGAAGAGGGCTCTTCTTTAATAGACCAGTTTCAGCTGCTGGGGATTGGAAGGACTTGAGAGAACATGAAGACTAGCAGGAGACTGGGGGTGAAACTCTACAGAGTGAATGTTGTGGGGGAAGCTGTTTCTTGTTCTGTGCTGTGGTGGAGGGGCAGGCATTTCTGCTGCCAGGGGATCCCATTCTGTCTTTAACCCTGAGTGGGGACTGCTTTTGGGACAAACTGCCCTGAGACCACCTTAAGATCCCAGAGACAAGATAGCATAATCAGCTGAACCCCCGGGGACTGCTCAGACAGGGCTCTAGTCTGAACTTACCTAGCCATCTAGGTCTCTTTTCTTGTTCATCTCTGGCAAGAGAATAGGTGAGTATCACACATAGTTACATAAGGGCAGGGAGCTGTAGCTATAGAAGCCAGTTCTTTGAAGGTATGAAGGAGCTGAGCCATCATAGGAGGAGAATGCAGGATGAGCACCCGCTATGAGCCAGAGCACCCGGAAGGCAAGCTAAACCCTGCTCAGATCATCAACGTTTTAGGGAATTTTGTTGTTGTTGTTGTTTGTTGTTGTTTTTCGAGACAGGGTTTCTCTGTGTAGTCCTGGCTGTCCTGGAACTCACTTTGTAGACCAGGCTGGCTTCAAACTCAGAAATTCATCTGCCTCTGCCTCCGGAGTGCTGGGATTAAAGGTGTGTGCCACCACACCCGGCGGGAAATTTTTGATATTTTAAAAAGACCTAGGGGAGCCAGTGAGATGGCTCAGCAGGTTAAGGCACTTTCTGCCAAGCCTGATGACCTGAATTCCGTTCTGGAGACCCACATAGTAAAAAGAGAGAGCTGGCTTGTCTTCTGTCCTCTGCATGATGCCATGCTCATGAGCACACACACTTATGTGCACAGACACACAAGCTTTGTTTTTTAAGCATTTGATAGTCACCATGGGAAGATAAAGTTGGTTGAACTATTTGTTATTTTGATTCCTAGACTTGTGTTTATTTCTGTTATCTACAGAGGGGGAAATGGGGTCTCACTCCCCACTTTTTTTAATCATAGCTCTGATGCCCCATCATCAAAGCTGTCTAGAAAAGATGCTGAGACTAGAGTAGTCCACTCCATTATAGAGGTGACTGAGGCCCAGAGACTGAGAGGGTGCAACCAAGGAGCAGTAGAGACAGAATCACGTCTAGGTGGACCTCTGCCCTGCCTCACAGCTCCAGGTTGCTCCATGGCCTGGAACGATGACCCTAGCAGTGGCACTTTGGGCGTCTGCCCACCTTTGTTTCCTGCAACTCCTTACCAATGACATCACCTCGGCACCTCCTCCACTACCTGTCATTCATCAAACCCCTGAGGCTCTGGCACAGCCCCAGTTGACAACCAAGAACAAGATGGAGCCAAGCAGTGGTGGTACACACCTTTAACCCCAGCACTAAGGAGACAGAGGCAGGCAGATCTCTGAGTTCCAAGACAGTTTGGTCTACAGAGTGAGTTCCAAGACAGCCAGGGCTACACAGAGAGACACAGAAACCCTGTCTTGGAAAAACAAAACAAAACAAAACAAAACAAAACCTAACAGGTGGGATGGGCGGATTTGCACCGAGGCCCCGCAGCCTGTGGGGCTGGCTATGCTGTGGATGGAGTGAGATTGGCCTTGGTATGTGATGGAGGACGTGAGATAGCACTGTTGTACACCGTGTTGCCTGGAGTTGATGATCCGTCAGGCCTCAAGACTGAGGCTGAGTCCTGAGGGCTTTGGGAGTCAGAAGCAGGCAAGGTGTGATCAAGGAGAATGAGAATGCAGACCGAGCACAGGCCCAAGCTCTTGAGTCCTGTGCCTGCCTGGCTTCCCTGGGCTGGGGCCAATCCACAACTGTTCCTGACCAGGTGGCTCTGCCCATCTGCCCTTCTGCCCTTCCAAGGCACCCACTGTAGTAATGATCTTTTCCTGTCACTCACTCATGGGAGCAAATGAGCTTAAGATTGTCTAAGGAAGGTTCGTAGAAAATGCAGGTGCAGACACATGGAAGTCTAGAGCAGCCCAGCCCCCAGCCGCAGTACACCCCGATGCCATGTAGTCTGCCCCTGAGTTAATCCTGTCCTGACTCATTCTGTGACCATGGTAACTCACTTCCTCCTGAATTCTCGGAGGTCGAGTTTACTTCTCCTGTGTGAAGGGAACGTTGCTATGGATCTATGAAACCTTGTGGGCTAAGAGGAAGGAACCAGAGTCCAGGGCCTGCTCTACTCAGTACACCAACCCAAGCTCCCCCAGTGGTTCCCACTCTGAGGAAGCGAGGAGGTGGCTGTCCTGGTTCCACCTAGGCCTAGCCTACAGCTATGTGTAGATGTGAGAGAAAAGCTTGGTCCTCAGGAACAGGGATCCAGGTACCTGATATGCCTAGGAGAATTGTAGGGTCTCAGCAGATAGGCAGACTAGGAAGAGGGGCTCTCAGAAGCAGCAAGGCCTGGGCATGTGAAGAAGATGGAGAAGCAAAGGCATGGAGCAGAAGGCTGTTTGCTCTGATGTTGTCCTCTCCATCCTAGATTAGGACCTGCTGGGCCCCATGTGATGAAAAGCAGGCCATACACACACTAACTTCCCTAGCCCGGGGAAGGGTTCGTGGAAAGAGCCACAGGACTCAGTGGAACCAGGAAACAACACTCAGGTAGAAAGGACAAGTGAAACCTTACATCTCTGACCTCTGGAAAACTGGCTTGTGTGTATGAAGTATGTGTGGTATGTATAGGGAGTGTATGAGATGCGAGTGGTGCATATATGGTTCCTGTGTATTACTATATTGTAGACCGTATGAAGTATATAGCCTGTGTGGCATGTAAGACATATGGCATGTATGAGGTGTACAGATTTTATATGGAAGTTAGATAGGATCTATGGAGCATGCAGTGTGCACTGCAGTTGTGGAATATGCATTATGTGTGTATGACACGTATACACATGAGTACATGTAGGGTATTAGTAGTACATATGGGGCTCATGGGGTTTATAGGTACCCATGAGGTATGTATGTCATGCACACAAGTACACAGAGTGTGTGGTGTGCACAGGCATATGGTTATATATGGGACATGTGGAAGACGTGGATACCTGAGGGCTTCTCAGTGCTAGAGTTGAGCAGCATGGAGAACTCAGAGCACAGGCTCTGGGAAGCCATGGTTGGTCTTGAACATGGTAGGGACCATTACACTTGTACAGAAGATGGAGTTGAGGAGTAAGAGGAGACAGCAGAGAAGCTGGTGAGGAGGCTGCAGCAGTGCTCCAATCCACGAGTGCTGAGGAGGGCAGGAGTATAGAGTTGGGGGTGATTGTAGGGATGTTCAGAGGAAACGCTGGGAAATTCACATGTGCTTAGCATGGGCTGTGCCTTGCATCTAGGAATTGCCCAAGACCGGTGTGTGTTTTTGTTATCAGGTAGGCTAGAGGTGTGGGGGAGGGATGGGCTGTTGGGCGTGCCAGTGAGGTTTGGGGTTGAGGCAGCAAGGCTCTGTGAGAAAGATGAAGGGATGTGGTTCCTGAGGTACTCCTTTCAGACAGGTGTTCTGTAGATGCTTGTGATCTGCAGATGGTCTTTCAGGGCCTCTGGACCAGGCATCAGGATGCCAGGCATCAGGATGCTAAGCCTAGTCTCATTTCTATAGCTGGTTCCTCTATAAATGTGGACTTCACTCACTGGGAACAATGATGACCACTGTGCCGTAAGAAGACATTCAAACTGCCTCGTGCAAAAGAAGAGGTAGCGGGGGCTGCCAGGGTGAGGCAAACTCAGACGCCCATGTGACTGGAGACAGTTAGGGGAGCAGCCTGTGGGTTGAGTGGTGACAGACAGTTCTGACTGGCTTCTCACGTCTGACTTCGTGGTAAATTTGGAGGAAGAAGGTGGGTGGTGAGGTTGTGAGAGACATGGCGGCCCTTTGCCTGTGGTCACAGAGCCTTTAACACCAGCATCTGCACACCAGACCTCCCCTCCACAGGCCCTGAGCTAGCGCAGCCTGTGTCACAGTGTGAAAAGCAAAGGAATGGGGCTCCAGGGCAGAGCAAGGATTTGAACTCCAGACTTTCTGCCCTTAGGGCTCAGGCTATTTTCTCTGAGCCTCTGAGGAAAGAATGAAGTAAAGGGTACATGGAAGCCTGAGCAAAAATGAAATATAAAGCCCCACAGTGGACTCCAAGACACGCACACACACGCACACATGTGTGCATGCACACATCTATACACACCTATGAATGCATGCTCTTAGGCCCTCTGTCTATACAATCAGATCTCGATGACCTAGTTACTTGCCCTAAAGCAGGGTTCTGCCCTGGCCTGGTGAGCTGTTAGCATAACAGGGAGCCATGCCTAGCAAGCTGCCGCTCTTGGGGGCCATTTGTAACCCTGCTCTCTGTCTGCCCCTCAGTTCTTCCAGGTTTTGGTATAAGCATTGAAGTCAAGCAACCTGGGCATCAGACACAATAACCAATTGAGAGTTCAAGAGCAAGTTGGTAGCCTCATCCTGTAGCATGGTGCCTGGCAGACAGCAAGTGCCCTGGGAGGCAGCTATCAGGCTTTATTTACACCACCACCTCCTGCCCTGCTTTTCCACCCCTTTAGGGATCCAGCCAGACTCCTCAGTTAAACAGAACAAACACGGAGATGGGAAGGGGTGAGAAAGAGGGCTAGCTGACCTATCACGGTATTTTCAGGTGTCTCTTCTGAGCCCATCCCTGAGCTGGGCTCTGTGGTTTGGGGGTTTCATGCATGACTCAAGTCAGCTCACAGGTTGGGGGAGATAGATTTAATCACCCATTGGTTTATCAAGATGGGGTTTAGTCAGAGCCAGCAAACACCACAGGATGTTGAGTGGGCTCCGGGATCAGTGAGTTACTTTACCCAGGATCTGAACTGGCTGCTGGCTGGCAGAGCAGGCTCATAAGGTTGACCTGCCAGGAACATGGGGGTAACTGCTGAGGAAGGCCCACGGGATGGAGGGAACATGTGGGCAAGGTGGGAAAGGGCCTTTGGTACTCAGGATTTCAAATCCACTCTATTAATCAATTATAGGCAATAAAAAGGGAAGACAGAAGGCCCCCACTCACCCTGGGACAATTCAGCAATTCCTACGTTGTAGTTCCTTTCCCTTGAAGTGACTTGCTTCCTATTTCCTCTTAACTGGCTCACTGAGACGCAAGGCGCCACCAAGGAGAAACCAGTCAAGGAAGCTGAGTCTAAACCCCAAGCCCTTACCTCAGCTCTGAATTCACAGGGAACACCGTCATTCCCTTCTGTCTGTCAGGGAGTCCTGACTGGGGAACCCTGTCTAGAATGGCAGCAAAAGGAACATCAGGAAGATTAACAGGAGAAAACAGGGTCAGATAAAAACAGCAGAAGTAGGAGTGCACGGTGACTTCTCTAGGACCCTGAGCTGCAGATGAGGAGCAGGGACCTGGAGTTGCTGGGACTTGAAGTCCTGAGAGGGTGGGGGAAGGACCTGGAGATGCAGCCAATGCAGTCCAGGTAATAAAACCCACCTCTTCGTGAGGCTACTCACTCAAGAGGATTCCCCTTCTAGATGTAAAGTCGTTTTGTTGTTGTTTGTTTTTAGCAAAAAGGCCTTTTGGAGCTAGTATGTTTATTCTGTCTGTAGTTTCTCAGAAAAAAAACAGCTCATTGGTGTTGAAGAAGGGTATTTTGAGACTCATTCCGGTCTCCTATGGACATATTTTGGGATGTCGTGTCCTGGGCATCATACTGCATGCAGTGTACTTGTGGGGACTAGAGAGGCTCTGATGTTTTCATTGGGTTCTCAGAATGGTCTGTGATTCCCCAAGCACTGGTTGTTCTGTGTTGCTTAGGGTAGTGAATGGCAGCTCTGGGAGACTTGAGGTTTGTATGCTTTCTCCAAGCCAAGGCTCAAGGAACTGTGTCTTGTTTTAAATACAAATAACAGTTGTGCTCCATCAAATAGGTTTTGCTTTTTGAAACGGAGCCCTCTGTGTAGCCCCAACTATCCTGGAAACTGCTAAGTAGTCAAGGCTGGCTTCAAACGCATAGAGATCTGCCACCACACTTGGCCAGACTAGTTTCTTTTTCCTGTTTTGTAGACACCAAGAATGACATTGAGTGGTCTCTACTCATTTACACATTTATCCAGATAATATGTTATAAAGCATTTACTGAGACACAGAACTGTGTCCAGAGTCCAAAGTGGGGCTGCCTTAGGAAGTATAAGGATTCATTGTTAGACATGTAAGCAATGGTTGACCTCCTTCCTTGTCTAATTGGATTCTTCCCTTTAAAAACAAAACAATAGGGCCGGGCAGTGGTGACACATGCCATTAATCCCAGCACTCGGAGGCAGAGGCAGGCAGATTTCTGAATTCAAGCCAGCCTGGTCTACAAAGTGAGTGCCAGGACAGCCAGGGCTACACAGAGAAACCCTGTCGAAACCCCCCCCCCCCCCACTCAAAAAAAAATACCAACAACAAACCAAAACATGATTTCCTCCCATCCATTTTTCCCTGCTACCTAATTTTAATGGCTTTAATATTACAGGGCCATACATTTTTATGAATCAGCACAAATTATTCTGAGCAAGACAAGAGTAAAAATAAAGGAATGGAATATAGAAGCATGAGACTGGGGAGATGTCCCAGTGGGTAAAGTGTTTGCTGGGCAAACATAGGACTTTTTGTTTTGAAGACAGGGTCTCACTGTGTAGCCCTAGCTGGATGGAACTCACTGTGTAGACCAGGCTGCCCTTGAATTCACAGAGATATTCCTGCCTCTGCCTCTAAGCATGAAAACTTGAATAAAGACTCCCAGCACCCACATAAAAAGCTGTGAGCAGAGGTGTGCTTTTGTGACTCTAGAGCTGGGATTAAAGGAGCAGAGTCAGATGGGGACCCCAGAGCTCCCAGTCCAACCAGTCTAGCCAACCAATAAGCATCAGATTCTCAAAAATAAGGTGGGTGGTGGTGGCGGTAGAGGAAGACACCTGATGCCAATCTCTGGATTCCATACACAGCGGCACACATACCCACATGAATATGCACATACACCATACACACTCAAACTCCAGTGAAAGATGTAGATGAGGTCACAGGAGTGTTTAGCGTAGGGACAATATATGGTAAACTGGAGTTGTTTGCTCTTAGATCCTCCTGTCACAGGCTCGGGCAGGACTGGGAATCGATCCAGTGGCAGGGTTTTCTTTTTTCTTTTTGTTTCTTTTCTTTTCTTTTCTTTTCTTTTTTCTTTCTTTCTTTCTTTTTTTTTTTTTTTGTTTTTTTTGTTTTTGTTTGTTTTTTGTTTTTCAAGACAGGGTTTCTCTGTGTACCTCTGGCTGTCCTGAAACTCACTTTGTAGACCAGGCTGGCCTCGAACTCAGAAATCCGCCTGCCTCTGCTTCCTGAGTGCTGGGATTAAAGGTGTGCTCAGTGGCAGGGTTTTCATGACAAGATTTCAAGCCTGTCTGAAGGTGTGCTGGATAGTGGTAGCAAGCTCACGTGCCTGTCACACATGTGACACTGCTCTCAGGATTCCCACGCACTGGATGCGTCTCTTTTACTCCCCCTCTTTACCAAAATATTCTAAATCTTTGAAATGAGCTCTAAGGACCCACCCGCTGTAGACATGTTCACAATGAGGAGGCTTGTTAGGCTCTCGGGCTCTTCCCTGTCTTCCTGACTCAGGACCTGTGATTTAAGATCTTCGGGTATGGCTGGGCATGGTGGTACAGGCTTGTAATCCTGGCACTTTGGAGGCAGAAGTAGGAGTTTGAGTTCAAGGCCAGCAGGGACTACATAGAGACCCTGACTCAACAGACAAACAAACAAACAAACAAACAATCACAGAAAAAAAAAAAAAGAGTAAGAATCCAGAGTAGGAGACAGATGGTTCCCTGAGCAAAACATTTGCTGTGCCAGTGTGAGGACCTCCGATCCCCGGAGATTCAGGTGGGTGTGGCAGCCTGCCTGTAACCTCCATACAAACAGCCCCTTAGGCAACTTGGCTCCAGGTTCACACCAAGAGCCTTAATACTTCTGGAAGACAGAAACCTGATGTCAATTTCAGCCTGTGCATGTATATGCACACACATACAAGTGCCCCACACATGCAAATAGCAAAATCGAAATAAAGAGCCTCAGGAGACTCATTTGCATGCCAGTGACTCACTGAGACCCGCCTGCCTCCGCCTCCTGAGTGCTGGGATTAAAGGTGTGCACCACTCTGCCTGGCCTCTTTCTTTCTTTCTTTCTTTCTTTCTTTCTTTCTTTCTTTCTTTCTTTCTTTCTTTCTTTCTTTCTTCCTTTCTTTCTTTCTTCCTTTCTTTCTTTCTTCCTTCCTTCCTTCCTTCCTTCCTTCCTTCCTTCCTTTCTTTCTTTCTTTCTTTCTTTCTTTTTTTTAAGATCTATTTAAGTTGGGCATGGTGGCGCACGCCTTTAATCCCAGCACTGGAGAGGCAGAGGCAGGCGGATTTCTGAGTTCGAGGCCAGCCTGGTCTACAAAGTGAGTTCCAGGACAGCCAGGACTCTACAGAAAAATCCTGTCTCGAAAAACCAAAAAAAAAAAATAAATAAATAAATAAAAATAAAAAAATAAAAGATCTATTTATTTATGAGCACACTGTAGCTGTTTTCAGACATACCAGAAGAAGGCATCATATCCCATTACAGATGGTTGTGAGCCACCATGTGGTTGCTGGGATTTGAACTCATGACCTCTGGAAGAGCAGTCAGTGCTCCTACTGGCTGAGCCATCTCTCCAGCCCTTGTTTCATTCTTTAATGACTTTTTTCTTTCTTTAGCAAACAGAAGGTATTCACTTATTTCCTTATAATTTGTGCTTATTTATGTCTTATTTTAAAAATATTTGTATACCCACAAGTTCTATGATTTCTTTTAAAAGTGTATTATTTCCTTTTTCATATTTAGCTATACAACCCATCATTGTTAAAACATTCGTTTTGGCTGAGATGTAGCTCAGTGCTCAAGGCCAGGCTGGGCTAAGTATGAAGACTGTCTTTAAAAATCTGTTTGCTAATCATGGGCTTTGTTTGATTATTAGAGATGTTCTTTATTAGATTAAAGGAATTTTCTTTTATTTCTAGTTTGCTTATAATTTTCATCCTTGCCCTGTGTTGTGCCCGTTCAAAGCGTTCATGAACCCCAAAAGACCACCAAGGAGCTAATTCCAATGCGATCTAATTAGGGTTGTTATTCAAGCTCGAGCTTGGGCTCCCGCCAACCCTGAGGCAGCAGGGGAGGAGAGTGAAGGCCGAGCCCAGGTTCAAGCAAGTATTTGTAGGGGCAAGCTGACAAGTAAGGGGGTTTCTAGCCTGGCACACGTCTGACTGGGGGCTATTCTGGAATTTTGTTGCCCTTTAAAATAATTGGTTGGTGCTGGGAGCCAAAGCATAAACTTAACTTCTGCTTTCCTCCTGGCTGGTGCGTGTTAGGGAGTGATTTGGGGGTGCAGGCTTGTTAGGGAGTAACTTGGAAACTCTTGCTAGTTGCCCAGGTTTATTGGTTAACTCGAATTCAACCTTAGGTCAGATTCTCTAAGATGGAGCCTAAACCCAAGATAGAGTTGATCTGGTATCTCCCCTACAAGTTTTACATCTATGACGCCACGAGGGGCGGGGCCACACATCACGAGGGGCGGGAGATCAGCTGTCAGTTGACTACTCTTGTCAGCATTTGGTGTCAGTCTTGTATTGACATCATAAAATAATTTGAAACTGATTTTTAAAATTTTTCCATTCACTGGCACAGAGAATTCTGTCTATATGAGCCTGTTGTTCATTGTTCAAATATTTTGGAGATTTTATCAGTGAGGCCTTGTGCCTAGTGTTCTTTCTGAGGTTCTTGGTAATGAATTAAAAAAAACAAAAACAAAAACAAAAAAAAAACCCTCTGATTCATCTTGTATATTTCTTTTTTGGCCAGTTTTGAGGGGTTGTTTTTGGTTTTTTGTTTTGTTTTTGAAGGAATTTCTCTATCTCATCGAAATTATCAAGGTTACTGGCATAACATTTGGTATAGTATCCTCTCGTTTAGACTGCATCTAAGGCCAGACATGGTGGCGCACGCCTTTAGTCCCAGAGACAGAAGGATCTCTGAACTGGATGCCAGCCTGGTCTACAGAGTAAGTTCCATGATAGGTAGGACTATACAGAGAAGCACTCTCAAAACAAAACAAAACAAGCAAAAACAAAAACAAAAACAAAAAAACAATCCAAACAAATAAAATAAGCCTACAAAAATCTCCAAAACTAAAATATCAAGTAAAAAATGGCCAACACTCAAACATGCAATTAGCATAAAGACCATATCATCTAATGTTAAAAACATTATTCAGTTTTAGTTACATATCAATGAACTAATATTTCCACTTACCAACAAGATATTAACATTTTACACTGTTTTATCACTATAAAATGTATAATATAAACTATGCTATCTTAGCCACCCCACCCAACACGTCCTCTAAGAACTGCAGTTCAATTGGAGCCTAAATTGGTAACAACCCAGAGTCACAGAGGAAATCACAGAGGAAACGCTGAGTGCTTAGATTAAGATATGAGAAATCAGAACCTGCAGACTCACTTAAAGCAGTGATTCCAGGAAACGCAGTCACATCTCACACACACTCAAAGAGGCTGAGCATGGTGGCACAGGCCTGGAAACTAGGCCTGGAAGATGGAAACGGGAGAACCAGGAGTTCAGTTCATCTTCAGCTACATTAGGAGTTCAAGATCAGCCTATGCTGCAGGAAACCCCACCCTAAAACAAACAAAAAACAAACACCAAAAACAAAAACAAAACAAAAAAACCCACATATATGCACACAATTCTATTCTCCCCATTTTTCTCAATGTTCCTTCTTCTTTTATTTTCTACTTAATTAATTAATTAATTTACTCTCTTTACAATTCAATTGCAATACTTCCTCCTCTCCTTCCTGTCCTGCTCTTACAAATTCCTACCACAATTTCCTCCTCCCCTTCTCCTAAGAGAAGGATAAGCCACCCTTGGGAACCACTTCACCCTGGAACATCTAGAACCAGCAGGACTAAGCATAACCTCTCCCAATGTACTCTCCCCATTTTTGTTATAGATGTAAACCTTCCAGAGAAATATGATGGATACCCTTATATACATGCATGCGGGCACGCCCATACACACACACACACTAATTTGCCTGCATGTATATTTGTGCACCCAAGCCACATACATACTTAGAGCCGTGGAGGCTAGATGGCATCAGGTTCTCTGGAACTGGAGTTCCAGATGGTCGTTAACCACCTGGGAATCAAACCTGGATCCCCTGACCCCCTGGAAGAGCAGCTGGTGGTCTTCACCACCAGCTCACCCCTCCAGCCGGGAAGGTTCTAGCTCAATAAGCCAAAAGAAGAGCAAACCCAAAGCTGGTACAGGAAGGAATAAAGGCATAAGCAAACACTGATGAAGCTGGAAGTGAACTTGCTATGGAGAAAATTAACAAAGCTAAAGATTGTTTCTATAAATGATGACTACAGCCAGCTCTGGTGTGCTGTGTGACTGTGGTACCAGCGAGCAGGAGGTGCAGCAAGCAGTTTTAGGAAGTCAAAGTTGTCCTCTGCTAAAGAACTGAGTCTGAAGCCAGGCAATGGTGGCACATGCCTTTAATCCCAGCACTTGGGAGGCAGAGGCAGGTAGATTTCTGAGTCCCAGGACAGCATGGTCTACAGAGTGAGTTCCAGGACAGCCAGGGCTACACAGAGAAACCCTGTCTCAAAAAACCAAAAACCAAACCAAACCAAAACTGAGTTTGAGGCTGGCCTAAGTAATGTAAGATCTTGAAATAAAAAAAAAAATACAAAAAGAGAGAGAGAAAGTATGAGCACTAATTAAAAATGATTCATGAGCTGAAAACTGTCTAGCAAATGCTAAGACTCATCTAAAGCAAGTCACTGGTATGAACAAAAAGAAGGCCTCATCATTGATCTTAAAACAGTTTTTCTTTTTTGAGGGGCAGGGTGTAGGGGTAGGAGGCAGGGTTTCTCTGTGTAGCTCTGGCTGTCCTGGAACTCACTCTGTAGACCAGGCTGGCCTTGAACTCAGAAATCCACCTGCTTCTGCCTCCCAAGTGCTGGGATTAAAGGTGGATGCCACCACTCTGAACTGTTTGTAGTTCTTTTCAGGCCCCTGGGTTTCTTTCACTGGGCACCGTGAGTCGAGGGTCACTCTGTGCCTCAGTCTGCTCCTTTCCACTCTTGATTAGTGGTATTCCATCATGTGAACATTCTATCATACGAACGTTCCATCATGTGAACATTCTATCATGTGAACTTTCCATCATATGAACTTTCCATCATGTGAACATTCTATCATACAAACGTTCCATCATATGAACTTTCCATCATGTGAACTTTCCATCATATGAACATGGCTGCTTCATCTGCTCTCCCACAGTTGTCATCTGGCTTGTTTCCAGTTCAGGGTTGAAAGGTACTAACTATTAAACATTCTTAGAAGATATTTTTAAAGACATTGTGCTTCTTTTTGGGTCACTTGTAAAGTTATAGACTTTCTCTGGGGGCTCTGGATCACTGTTAAGTTTGGTACAGGACACAGTATGAGCCCTGTGACTGGTGTGAAAATCACAAAGCAGGAGGTGTAAGGTCAGTATTCGCTCCTCAGAGAGTGCTTTCCCTGGGACTGGAGCAGCTGGCTTGGTTTAGGAGAGAGACCTAGTCAGACACACCCACAACCATTCCTTCCTGATGGGAAAGGTATTCCTGGACATGGAGGCTCCTTTCTTCTTCTCCATAGTGAGGTGATGGCACCACAGGATCTGGCGGGTTGATGGCAGGCGCAGGCACAGGTACAGTCACAACCTCAACTGAGTGCTTCTTTCATCAGGCATTTTTCTCTTTTGCTTGCAGGCCTGAAGCCCCAGGGAGCCTTCAATTTGGATGTGGACTGGGCCTGGGTCACAGCACTCCAGCCAGGTGCACCGGCTGTGCTCAGCTCCCTTCTGCATCAAGACCCCAGCAACAACCAGACCTGGTGAGCGGGGCCACCATGTGGAAGAGTGAGGACTAGGGTGGTCCTAAAGATGACTGAGGTGCAGCTCAGAGAAGGCTGTGATATCCCACCTCATATCCTGGGCAGCATCCATTTCCCTTGGTGAATGACACACAGCCAAAGAGAGAAAGCTGGGGACTGTGATCCCAGACCAGCCCGGGCAGCTCACAGAGCCCCCTGTCCTCGGCTCATTCATTCTTCCTTACACTGGGCCAAGGAAAGGAACCTTAAATAATATTTTAAAATGAAGTTCACCAAGGGTCTTTACAGACTTATAAAAGTTACATGGTCTCAACACAGGAAAGTTGGAAAATGACAATAATCAATTAACTAATTAATTAAATGGAGACTACGAGGCTCAGCCATTGAAGTTAAGAGTGCACTGTCTGAGGCTCATGGCTCAGAGGCACCTCTCTGTATTCACTGAGCAAGCTCAATGAGGTACTGAGCCCCGAGCCTCAGTTTCTCTCCCCTGCCTCCCGACAGGTGATTTGTGGAACTCACAGGTTTGCTGTGAGATTTTTGAGAAAATGGACCCAAAGGGCTTTCTTTACATGGGTTGTGGCCAAACTGAACTGTGAGAAACACTGCCTCATGTCTTGAAACTCTCATCTGTATCCACTCGCTGGCTGGGAAGGAACTGTCAGATCTGAGGGCTGTGTGGGCGAGGATGCGGTGGGTAAAACAGGAATGTGTGAGAATGTGTTGGCGCCATTGCCTTGGAGAGCAGCGTGGCCATGCCTGGTGGGTCAAGGGCGCACAGTGGCCTTTGGTGCAGCAGTTGTAACCCAGGCACCAGCTCTAGAGAGATATGCAGGCCCATGCAAAAGGAAAAACAAATGTGGAGCTTGGAATTGAACCCGGGACCTTACACATTTTAAGCATCTGTTCTATGCCAGGGTCCCTGCCCCAGGCACGTAGATAATGATGATGGTGGTGGTGGTGGTGGTGGGGTGTGTGTGTGTGTGTGTGTGTGTGTGTGTGTGTGTGTGTGTGTGTATGTGATGTTGGCAATTGAACCCACGATGTCAAGCATGCTAAGCACAGTCTACTAGTGATTTTTGTTCCTAGCCCTGATATAAAGACATTGGCAGTGCTTGTAACATGAAAAAAAAAAAAAGTGTGGTTGCATGAAATCAAAATCAGGTCAAAGCAGTGAGTGGAAGTAGCATTATATTCAGCCTGAAAATGTGAGATGAGAGGGCAGGATGTCATTCACTCCAAGTTCTGATGGAGTTCCTACTGTGTGCTAAGCCCCTCCACTGTATGCCAGGCCCTGTGAGCAAAGCACACAGAGCTCCCCTCCCCGCCCCCCCCCCCCCACACACACATACACACACTTTGGTTCAGGTAGCCTCCACACTGGGGCAGGGCCAAAGCAAGTTAGAGGTATGTCTTCTATAGATACGGGTGCTCATGCACACTGCTGAGGCAGGGGAAGATCTGCATAGACGAAAAAAACTCAGTATGTAAAGTCCTATCTGTGGCCCACTCTGATTTCCTGTTTTTACCAGAGTAGCTTCTAAAGTTGAGTTGGTTTAACTTAGGTACTTTCTTTTCTTTTCTTTTCTTTTCTTTTCTTTTCTTTTCTTTTCTTTTCTTTTCTTTTCTTTTCTTTTCTCTCTCTCTCTCTCTCTCTCTCTCTCTCTCTCTCTCTCTTTCTTCTTCCTCTCTTTCTTTCCTTCTCTTTTTCTTTTTTCTCTTTTCTTTTCTTTCTTCCTCTCTCTCTCTCTTTCTTCTTTGTTTCATTCTTTCTTTTCTTCCTTTTGTCTTCTTTTTTCATGTTTCTTGTTTTCATGTTCATGGCTTGAACCCAGGACCTCCTGCATGCTAAGAAAGAACTAACTCTCTTCTCTGCCTCTGCCTTCCAAGTGTCAGGATAAGGCATGCATCACCCCTCCAAATTATTTTTAAAGGATTTATTTATTATTTGTCTGTTTATTTGCTTATTTCTGTGCACTCTTAACTGAAACATCAGTATTAAAGTTGAAAATAGCAGGTGTCTATTGACATGAATAGCTTGGAAGTCATAAAGGCTCCGTTGGTGGAGTGGAGTTCATCAGTAGATATAAGTGGTTAGGGCAGATCCATTTTATTCATTCAGTGAATATTTATAAAGCAGCTGCCCAGTGCCAGATAAAAGGTGTGGTGTAAAGCAGAGAGGGAATCAAGGATGGGCACACACCTTCAATCCCAGCACTCAAGCAGAGACAGGCAGAGCTCTGTGAGTTTGAGGCCACCCTGGTCTACATAGTGAACCAGGCCATGTTGGACTACATAGTAAGACCCTGGGCCCCACATCCCCTCAAAAAGGGGCTCTTGTCCTTGAGGAGCTGCTGGGCTCATGAAAGACTCAGACAAGCCTCACAATGATGATAATGCTAACAGCTATGGTGGTTGCAGGAATGTGAACAAGGGCCACTTCCAGTGTCTGTGCCAGGATTTGGGGTGTGTGTGTGTGTGTGTGTGTGTGTGATCAAAGTTAGCATGAGAAGGGCTGAGAAAAAGAAGTCCAGGCAGAGAGGAGAAGAGAGAATAGGTTGGCTAAAAGCCTGGAGGCTGTCCTGAGCAAGAGAGCTGGCTAAGAAAATGCCTGACACTGAACGCCGTGGAGGATCATGGGAGAGGCTGGCTGTACCTCATTGCATGGAGTTCCAGAAGAGCTGGAAGGGTTTGAAGCAAGAACAGTGAGAATGTGGTCAAAGATTTTGGCTGCTGGAAGATAATTAAAGTTGATGTTTGGGTCAGGTGCGGTGGCATATGCCCTTAATCCCTGCAGTTGGGAGGCAGGGGAAGGCAGATGTCTGTCAATTCAAAGTCAGTCTCATCTACATAGCAAATTCTGGGCCAGCTAGAATTACATGGTGAGAGTCTATCTCAAAAACCAAACAAAAACAAAACCATTGACCTTTATTGCATTTTGTTCTGGTAATTTTTGTATTGACATAACCATATATGAAAGTTCAATCTATTGCGGCTCAATGTATGTTCATAAAACATGCCATCTGTATAAGCAACATCTGGATCAAAAACGCCAGGGAAGCCATACATTTAGAGGCAGGGCATCTCTGTGAGTTTGAGGCCAGCCTGACTACACAGTCAGTTCCAGGACAGTCAGGGATATACAGAGTGACCATGTCTAAAAAAAAAAACAAAAAACAAAAAACAAAACAAACAAACAAAGCCGGGCGTGGTGGCGCACACCTTTAATCCCAGCACTCTGGAGGCAGAGGCAGGCGGATTTCTGAGTTTGAGGCCAGCCTGGTCTACAAAGTGAGTTCCAGGACAGCCAGGGCTATACAGAGAAACCCTGTCTTGGAAAACAAAAAACAAAAAACAAACAAACAAACAAACAAAAAACAAGCACTAGGAAAATCTCCTGGGAGTCCCGTGCTCTGCACCAGACACCTCTCATTGACAGTCAGTCCTGCCACCCCAACTCTGTGTTTCTATCAGTTTTGCCTGGGTTTTAAAATATATATATATATGTATACACTGTAACTGTCTTCAGACACATCAGAAGAGGGTATCGGATCCCATTACAGATGATTGTGCGCCACCATGTGGTTGCTGGGAATTGAACTCAGGATCTCTGGAAGAGCAGTCAGTGCTCTTAACTGCTGAACCATCTCTCTAGCTCCCCTCTGCCTGTTCTCTCTCTCTTTCTCTCTCTCTCTCTCAAAGATTTATTTATTTATTTCATGTATATGAGTACACTATAGCTGTCTTCTGGTGAGAAGGGGACATCAGATCCCATTACAGATGGTTGTGAGCCACCATGTTGTTGCTGGGAATTGAACTCAGGACCTCTGGAAGAACAGTTAGTGCTTTTAACCGTTGAGCCATCTCTTCAGTCCCTCTGCCTGGTTTTTTAACTCGATATAAATGTTACAACACAATCCTCAAACAGCAGTAAGTCCTCCAGCCCCATTAGTGGTACCGTCTGAGGCTGGAGTTTTTCGTGGTGACAACTGCTCTGATGGTGAGCATGGGGCCAATCCCCCTGGTACTTCTACTCCACAGCCAGGGTGATTTATTTGATCAGGTTTATAAAGGGAGGTTGAGTTTGCATTTTGTTTTCCAAGTTGTTTTCACTACATAAACGGATTTTAGTCAAGTTATCTGTGGCCATTTCCTGCCTCATCATCTTTTACCACTACCCCAGTGGGTCCCTTACCAGCCCTAGGCTCACAATCTTACTGTCCCCTCCCTTAGAGGCCCAAGGGTCAAAGTAGATGGGGGGGTATTTGTGTTTAAAGCTCTCAATGAATAGGGTGCTGGGAGCTGTCAAGAGATGGGGAACCTAGTGGGGCTCCCTGAATACCTGCTAAGGCAGAGGGGCTTGGGGGTTTGCACTGTCAGCAGGAGGAAGTGGTGGAGACAGTTCTGGGTTTCTGAGCCTGCTGCAGGGGGCAGGAAATGCACCAACTGATTGGCCCAGCTCACCATAGAGAAAGGAACAGGCTGATAGCCGCTCTCACATCCAGGGTGAGAGTACTATGCCCCTCACAATTCCCGTACTTTCTGAATTATGGAGTAAGACTGCCAGCTGGGAGAAGGCAGGAGGTGGATGAGACGTCCTGGAGATGTACCCAGTCCAGAGCAGATCCCAGAACCTGGGGATGGCAGCCAATGGCAGCCTCTGGCATAACTGGTCTGTCAGTCTGTGGCTAGCTGGTTTGCTAGTCACTAAGTCAGCAGACCTGGAGGTTGCCAGTCATAAAAGGGTTGGGAGCAACACAGACTGGGCCTTAGGCCACAGGATTGCACATTACGGGTGACCGTCTTGGGGATCTGCAGTGTGCAGTCTGCACAGCTGCATGTGGTGGCCTCTCCAGAGCTCAGAACCAAGATAGAAACAAAGATCAGGCATGGGAGTGGGAATGCAGTAGTTAGGGCGACTGGAGGATTTGAGCTGGTACCTGGGAAGGCTGCTCTGCAGGAGAAGGGAGGAAAAGGCACCACAGGAAGAAACAGGGTGAGCAAAGGGCTGTTCTACGTGCTCTGGGAAGGAACAGTTATGAGCTAATCTACCATTGGGAACAGGAGGAAAGGGACTGGGCCTGGGCCAAGATAGCCTGGGGAGGGAGGCAGAGTTACGGAACAGTGACCTAACTTGGGGACTCGGACACCTACCCCTCTGCCCAATGCCCCAGATCAACCCCTCAGCCGTTGCCTGTACAACCATGCAAGTCATTCAACAAGTGTTTACCAAGCCCTTACACTGTTCTAAGCCTCCGTAATTGTGTGATAAACAAGGAAGACAAGGCTATTGGGGAACTGCTTGGTGGAGGAGATGGATGATAACATAGGGAAATCAGGAAGCAAGCTACGGTCTGGTGGTGACAAGTTCTGAGATGGGAAACGTCAGAGCAGGGTAACTAGAGTGTGAGGTGGGGCCCCTTGGAGACAGCAGCAGGTGTGGGTGGCGGGGGCCCCTTGGAGAAAGCAGCAGGCGTGGGTGGCGGTTGCGCAGAGTACGGAGATGAGGATGAACCAGTTTTAGGGAGTGGAAGGCCAGGCTTCCAGGCAGAAAGGACAGCTGGCAAGTGAGCCTGAGGGGGAAAGGACCAGGACGTAAAGTTGTTAAAGGCCACAGCATACATTGCAGGTCTTTCTCTGAGTGAGCAGGGCACGCTGGAGAGGTAGAGATTGGGCACGCCTTTAATCCCAGCACTTGGGAGGCAGAGGCAGGCAGATTACTGAGTTTGAGGCCAGCCTGGTCTACAAAGTAAGTTCCAGAACAGCCAGGGCTACACAGAGAAACCCTGCCCCTCCTCCTGTGTTATCTTGTCTCCTAGGCCTCCAGAGCCACACCATGGCCTTTCAAAAGCACAGACTAATCATGTGCTTCCCCTTGACAAAGCCCTCCATAGCCTCCTGTCACCACGAAGGCCTGGGACTTGGCTCACAATTACCAGTCTCTGGATCCCCTTCCCTCCCACTATGCTCGCAACTCCAGTCATGGATGCGCAGTCACCCTGAGTCTCAGGCCAGCCAAGTCCCAGGCCCCACGGAGCAGTGTAATAGGGACTGTTTAAGCTGACCCTGTCCTCTGGGAGACAAGAACTTCACAGCAGGATTGACATCTCCTCAAGCTGCCTTCATCAGCTCCCCAAACCTCTACTTCCTAGTCAGGAAATGCTAAGGTCAGATGAGCAATATGTTCCAGTCAGCTTTGCCCTTCAAGGGACTGGCATTCTGGCCTGTGACTTCCTGGTTTCCCCCTTCCATTCCACAGGACAGGAGTCTTTTCTAGTGCTCCAAACAGTTAGGCAGGCAGACAGGGGTTACATTGAACTACTTGGAGCCATGTAGAAGTAGAGGCTCACTAAGTGCTTTCCCAGTAATGCTGAGTCTGCTGGCCTGGGCTAGAAAGCTGTTTGTCATACCCAGGTCTGGGCCTCTTCTTCAGGCAGGAATAGGAAGACTGGGCCTGGACAGGCAAGGAGGTGAAAGGAGATGTTAGCCAGCTTATCTTTGCTGTCTCCTCATCCGCTTAGCCTCCTGGTAGCCAGACGCAGCTCCAACAGGAATACAGCCGCCCTGTATCGATGCGCTATATCCATCAGTCCAGATGAAATTGCTTGCCAGCCAGTGGGTAAGCCAACCCCACCTCCACAGCGTGCTCCCCAGGATACCTTTTAGTAGCCTCACATAATCTCAGCTCAAACTATTCCAATCCCAGTCCTGCCTGATCCGGCCCAACCACTTCTGGCCCCCAGCCCCATAGTGAGCCTTGAACCCCAGTGCCTAGGCTCATGCTATCCACTGTCACAGCCCAGCCTGACTCTCCGGAGACAGTCCTAATGACATATCTGGAGCCAACACTCACTGAGTGCTCGCCATGAGCCTGGCACTGTGTTAAGTAACCGGTTCACATTTTCATGTGTCTCTGTGTGTTCACATGTGTTCACGTGGGCATGTGTGTAAACCCAAGGTTGACACTGGGAGTCTTCCTAGATCTCTCTGCAGATATTCAAGTCCACGTCCAGTGGCCAGCCCCCATAGCCTTACCTCAGAGCTCATAGGCACCTACAGCCTGCTGACCCCTGCCCCCAGTCCCACACACACCAGGAGCCCCAGGTGGCAGTCATTTCTGAATCCCCATCCCTGGTTGTCAAGGCTGGGCAGTGGGTTCTTTGTTGAGATGGTAAAGGGGGTTGGGAAAGGAACTGCATCCTGGCATACCCAAACTACTCAGGTCCATGGAACCTCTAACTCTAGCTTCTTGAGGCTGTTGACATCAGCATCCCTGTGGCCCTGACCTTGGGTCGATGGTGGGCTCCCAGAATCCCCTTCACCCTTCCCTGCCTTAACTTTTTCAGAGCACATCTGTATGCCAAAGGGCAGGTACCAGGGAGTGACATTGGTCGGGAACCACAATGGTGTTTTGGTGAGTACATAGGCAGAAGGGCCCCGGGGGTGGGGGTGGGGGGGAACTGGTGCTGGCTCCTCCTGGTGCTGGGGATGACTATGGAGCTGCCAAGCCTATTGTTATGCTGTCGTCTCTCTGTGGTCTGACCTCTATAGTGATGCCAAGTCTGACCCAGCTAGTGCCCACTGACTGCATTTCTGACTCCAGCACCTGATATCTGACCCTGAGGAGTGAGGCAGCTGTTCCTCTGACCTCTAAGTGGTTGAGCCACTGTGTTCTGGAATGGGGGTGACAGTGGCTGTGACTAGGAAGTATTTGGCTGATCCCGCCCACCTGCCTGCTCCTCCCCTTCTCCCTCTCTCCAGGTGTGCATTCAGGTACAGGCCCGGAAGTTCCGCAGCCTCAACTCAGAGCTCACGGGTGCCTGCAGCCTACTCACCCCCAATTTGGACCTCCAGGCCCAAGCCTACTTCTCTGACCTCGGTAAGGATCAGAAAACAGGGATCCAAGGAGAAACACCAGCTCACAACAGAGGCAGACAGACACTTGTCCCTAGCATGGGACAAGCAAGCTCAGGGTCCTGGTCAGGGACGAGCTAATGATCCCTGTCTTGGGGGCAGGCAGCTGTCCCCAAGGTTTCTTTTGACTCTGTGTCTTATCTGTATGCTTCTTAAAGAAGGGTTCCTGGATCCAGGAGCACATGTGGACTCTGGTGACTACTGTAGAAGCAAAGGAGGCAGCACAGGGGAGGAGAAGAAGTCAGCCAGGAGACGCCGGACAGTGGAGGAGGAAGACGAGGAGGAAGATGGTAAGAAGAGGCAGATTAGGGGCCTCCATAATGAACCCCTAGGCTAATGGCCTCTGGAATCAAGTGTGTTCAGATCTAGAAGATGGGGAACAGTGGCTAGGTCCTATAGGTATGGCAAGTCCCAGCCTTGTCTCCTCAATTTTTTAAAAAAACCTTTATTTGTGTGTTTGTTCGTTGTGTGTGAGGTGTATGTGCATGCGCACGTGTGCCAAACATACTCCTGTTTCACAGAGCACATGTGGAGGTTAGAGGTCAACTTGCAGGAGTCAGTTCTATCCCTCTACTGTGTGAGTTTCAGAGAATCAAACTCAGGTCATCAGACTTGGCAGCAAGCTCCTTTACCAGCTTAGCCTTCTTTCTGGCCCTGCTTAAAGATGGGGAAACTGAGGCCACCAAAATGGGAGTGATTCCCATCGTAGTCAGAACCAGGTTCTAGATCTCTCTTTACCTTTAAGGTAAGAATGGTGGTAGTACACACCTTTGATCCCAGCACTCAGGAGGCAGAGGCCAGTGGATCTCTGTGAGTCAGAGGCCAGCCTGGTCTACAGAGCTAGCTCTAGGACAGCCAGGGATACAGGGTCTTGGGGTACAGGGTAGGAAGGGGAGCACTCCATTCTCAGGAGCTTCCCTGGCTTCTTCCCTGAACTGAACTGCAGGCAGGGAGTCTGAGTATTTTGTGTATGTGTGTGGGTGGGTGCCTTACAGGGCAGAACATGCTGCCCTTATTCTTGCCTGGAAGCTCACCCACGCCTTCGTCCTGACCAGGCACTGAGATCGCTATTGTCCTGGATGGCTCAGGAAGCATTGAACCCTCAGACTTCCAGAAGGCCAAAAATTTCATCTCTACCATGATGAGGAACTTCTATGAGAAGTGTTTTGAGGTGGGCTTCCTTGAGGGCTGGGGTCTCCTCACTTATGCACACATCGGTATCTAAGTACCAGCTTCAGAATGGCCCCCCTTCGTTTGCTCATAGCTCTTCAGGTATTATTTTGCTGAGCTCAGCTGGGTGACTCTTCTGTCAGTTTTGCCTGGAGCTACCACACTGCCATAGGTATCTGCCTGCCTGACTAGGGATGGATGGACTGAGATGGCCCTACTCATTTGTAGTAGTCATGAACGTTTCAGTGTCCCAGTACATTTTAATGTCCCACTGGCCAAAGAAAGTGACATGCAGAACCTATAGTCAGTATAGAGGGGTCTTCATGGGGACACAGATCCAGAGAGAAGTCACTCTCCTCTGCCTGTGCCTGCCTGGCTGGAGGCCTCCCTTTGCATTAGTGTCTCCTTGTGTTCAGGGACATCAGAGTAGACAGGTGCTTTCTTCCTGTGCTTCTGGGGCAGAGGTGTCTATATTACAGTCCAATCACTCCCTCCACCCCCTCTGCTCTCCAGTGCAACTTTGCCCTGGTGCAGTATGGGGCCGTGATCCAGACTGAGTTTGATCTTCAAGAGAGCCGGGACATTAACGCCTCCCTTGCCAAAGTTCAGAGCATCGTTCAAGTGAAGGAAGTCACTAAGACCGCCTCAGCCATGCAGCATGTCCTGTGAGTCCAGTGCCTCGGAGAGGCTCTGTGTATAGAGGGATGGCTGGGTGGAACTGTGGGAGGAGGAAGTTAGGGTGCTGAGAAGGGCTGTGGGGATGACTCCCTGTCTTTCTGTAATTCCCTCAAGGGCTTCCTGCTGTTAGATGCTCAGGAGTGCCCAGGAGAAGGCTGCTGGGCTCAGATCCTAGCTGCTCTTGTATGATCTTGGACAAATTACTTAAATTTCTTCTTCTTCTTCTTCTTCTTCTTCTTCTTCTTCTTCTTCTTCTTCTTCTTCTTCTTCTTCTTCTTCTTTTTCTCCTCCCCCTCTCCTCCTCCTCCTCCTCCTCCTCTCCCTTCCTTTTTTTTTTTTTTCTTTTTCGAGACAGGGTTTCTCTGTATAGCCACTGGCTACCCTGGAACTCACTCTGTAGAACAGGTTGGCCTTGAACTCAGAAATCCACCTGCCCCTGCCTCCCAAGTGCTGGGATTAAAGGCATGCGCCACCACTGTGCTTTGCTTCTTCACTTCTAACATGAAGATAACACAAATTGTTGCTTCTTAGGATTTTGTGAGAATTAAATAGTTAAATTATGCACTATATTTATAATAGTGCCTGATGCATAAGGACCTGAAACTAGGCAAGGTGACACATATCCATAATGCCAGCACTCAGGAGGCTGGGAAGTTGTGCCTCAAACCCCAAAAGTGAATTTGAGGACAGATCTTCATAGCCAGTTTCGGGACAGCCAGGGCTACACGGAGAGACCCTGCCTCAAAAAACAAAAACAAAACCCAAAAACCAAAACAGACAAACAAAAGTCAAAACAAACAAACAAACAAAACCCCACAGAACAAACAAGCAAGAAACTCAGAAAATTCAATTTTTTATAGAAGTAAAATTAAAAATTAAATATTGACTGTTCTTTTAACCTAAAATTCCATACTGGGTACACATAAATGGGGCAGACATGGTGCTCTTACAATGTGGAGCAGATGAAGTGTAGCTGTGCAGCTTATGCCTTGCTGTGTGATGCAAATCCGCCCTCTTCCGGGGCAGGGGCTCCTTAACTTTAGCTGATCAGTGAATGAAAACTTACCCAGAGCCTTCCAGACAATTGTCCCCATTCTCTCTCCTGTTAAGAGACAATATCTTCATTCCAAGCCGTGGCTCCAGAAAAAAAGCATTGAAGGTCATGGTGGTACTTACTGATGGTGACATATTTGGGGACCCTCTCAATCTTACGACTGTCATCAACTCCCCAAAGATGCAGGGTGTTGTGCGCTTTGCCATTGGGGTAAGCACTAAGAGCTGGGAGGCAAACCTGACTCTGTATAGACTGGGTAAGGGAGCAGCCCAGTGGAGACTGTGTATCCTATCCAAACCCTCTCTACTCACAGTTACTCCTCTTCTCCTGGCCACCTGCTCTTACAGGCCTCCCTCCTTCTTGGGTCCTACAGAAGGCTCATCCTGAGGTGGGCATAGCTCACTGGCTGAACAGGATGGGGAGAGCCTGTACAAAGGTTCCTAGGGAGACCACTGAGATGAGTCCTGGTAGCTAACATGAACATCTGGCCTAATACACAGGGGAGAGTCATCGGGCTCTGTAGGTGGGGAGGGGATGCTGAGGAGATACAGGTGTGTCAGGAACACATTGCCAAAAGTGGAGCTTTATTGGGAGTGAAGGGCAATGAGCAAGAAAGGAAAGAGGGAGAGGAAGGAAGGAAGAAGGAAGGAAGGAAGGAAGGAAGGAGACGGTGATGGATCACTCACTGACTGGGGTCTTCATGCAGGTGGGTGATGCATTCAAGAATAACAACACTTACAGAGAACTGAAGCTGATTGCCTCAGACCCCAAAGAGGCCCACACTTTCAAGGTGACCAACTACTCAGCTCTGGATGGGCTGCTGAGCAAGCTGCAACAACACATCGTTCATATGGAAGGTGAGGGCTCCCACGGACCTTGTGAGAACGCCCCAGCGTTCAGCAGGACATCCTCCTCGAGACCACCTCCCAGAGACATAAGCTGTTAACCTCTAAAATGGCAATGGCACCCCCAGCCCTGCTCCCCTCCCTGACTCTATGAAGCTCTGCTGAGCCAGTGGTAGAAAAGCAATTAAGACTAGAACAGAATCCCAATAGGCACTTACAGAGGAGGAGACAGAGGCCCAGGCAGACAACGTGATCTGCCCAGGCTCAGCCACAGTACTTACTTAAGCACAACCCAGATCTCTGTTCTCAGCTCAGTGCACTGTTCCTCCAAATAGCATAGCCATCCCTCTGGGGGCCTGGCCCAGCCGGCCCCTCCTAGACGTGCCTTACCCTGCCAGTTGGCACAGCGTTTCACCAGCTTCCTTGGCTTCCAGGTACAGTTGGAGATGCCCTTCAATATCAACTCGCACAGACTGGTTTCAGTGCCCAGATCCTGGACAAGGTTTGTGGCCCACTCAGCACCGGCAGGTTCCCCAAGATGTGCCACTGGGGGCTGGGGGGCTCCTGCTTCATAGTTTCCCTGTGGGAGGAGCCTAGCTTCCCCAGTCTGGACCACCGAGATAGACAAGAGAATAGTGATTTATTATAGGAGGTCACCTTGTGTGCTTAAAGGATTGGGACATTCTTTTAGCTGTATGGACTGAGATTCGGCTTTGGTCGAAGTGTGTCAGGAGAGCCGGGCGGTGGTGGTGCACGCCTTTAATCCCAGCACTCGGGAAGCAGAGGCAGGCAGATTTCTGAGTTCGAGGCCAGCCTGGTCTACAGAGTGAGTTCCAGGACAGCCAGGGCTACACAGAGAAACCCTGTCTCAAAAAAAGAAACAAAACAAAACAAAACAAAACAAAACAAAACAAAACAAAACAAAACAAAACAACGAAGTGTGTCAGGAAAACAAGTGGTTTGATAAAGCTGAAGCTTTGTCCAGTGTGTGGGAGAAGAGGAAGCAGAGGAGGAAGAAGGAGGGGAACAATAGACAGAGCACCCACTAACTGGGGCCTCTGTGCAGGTGAGAGATGCCATCTGCGCATGCACACGCACACACACACACACACACACACACACACACACACACACCACACCACACACACCACACATACTAACAAGCGCCCCCCCCCCCATAGGTTCATGCTGCAGGATACAGTACCTTCACACAGCACAGGGGACAAAGGGGGAGGTTAAGAGTACCATCTTACTCGACCATATGTTCAAAAATGCTCAAAATCTGGGTCCCAGGGTACCTTCTGGAGCTTGGGTTACTCACCGGACTCATGAGAATGGAGCAGAAAACCCAGTATTTGCCAACCCGTCTTCCTTCCTGGCCGCTGAAGACCCTCTTTGTCCAGGAAGTTTTGCTTCTCTGGCCCCTGGGTCCCTCCCACTCACTTGGTGCCCTCTCGGTCCTCTGCAGGGGCAGGTGTTGCTTGGCACTGTGGGGGCCTTTAACTGGTCTGGGGGTGCGCTGCTCTACAGCACACAGAATGGCCGGGGCTGCTTCCTAAACCAGACAGCCAAGGAGGACTCCAGGACTGTACAGTACAGCTACCTAGGTAAGGGCAGGGTGGATGCAGGTGGGACGAGGGTGGGGCCTGGAGGTGGCAAAGAGAAAGGAGCTCTAGGACAGTAGGAGGGTGGGGCGAAGGTGGGGCCTGGATGGGGAAAGTGGAGCCTGGAGGGCAATGAAACCTAGTCAATGGATACGGGAGGGTAGGGCCTGAAGGCTAAGAAGGAGCAAGCCTGTCTTCTGGGTCAGGGGCTAGAAGACAGGCTTGGAAGCTAACCCAGGGACAGGCTGGTGTGCATATTAGGATTCCTAATGGAGACAAGTTATGGCTCACACACCATCAGGCTATCAGACCTTAGCTAGGGACCCTGATATTGAGAATTAGAGATGCAGACAGGGTGGCCTTGGACTCTGAGTAAGAGGAACCAGGGCATCTCTGTTAATAACAGTCATGGGTGCCAGGCAGTGGTGGCACACGCCTTTAATCCCAGCACTTGGGAGGCAGAGGCAGGCAGATTTCTGAGTTTGAGGCCAGCCTGGTCTACAAAGTGAGTTCCAGGACAGCCAGGGCTATACAGAAAAACCCTGTATTGAAAAACAGAAAAACAAAACAACAACAACAAACAATAACAGTCGTGGGTACCCCTCCCCACCCTTCTCCCCAGTCTTCACATACAGAGCTGGTGTGCTGAAGGGGTGCAGTGTACCATGCATGTATGGGGGCACACATGCCACTGTCAGTGCAGAACTGACTTTAGTGGGAACATGTGACTGGGAAAATGGAGTTGAAGGGAAAGACTGGAGGTGGGGAGCAATTGTGTGCATTCACACCACTCTGGCCCCAGGTTACTCCCTTGCGGTGCTACACAAGGCCCACGGCGTCTCTTACGTGGCAGGGGCTCCAAGGCACAAGCTCCGTGGGGCTGTGTTTGAGCTCCGGAAGGAGGACAGAGAGGAGGATGCCTTTGTGCGACGGATAGAAGGAGAGCAGGTACCTCCTGGAGATGTCACCTTTCTACCACCTGAGGTCCTGGAGAGAGGGATGGGACACCCTGAGCAAGGCTCAGGTCTGGGTGTAAATTCAGTGGTTCTCGTGTCTGCTCAGTGGGCTCCCTCTGTAGAGACTCAGCTATTCACCCCTAGTCCCCTGTGACCCCAGAGATCAGACTGATCCGGAACAACCCCAGCTTGGTGCTCCAGGAAGAGCACAAGCAACGGCTGTAGCTGAGGGGAGGGTGGAAGGGGGTCTCGCTATGCTCAGGAGTGCTGAGTTCTTTCTGGGTTGTAGATGGGGTCCTACTTTGGCTCTGTGCTGTGCCCTGTGGATATCGACATGGATGGGACCACAGATTTTCTACTGGTGGCTGCTCCATTTTACCACATCCGTGGAGAAGAAGGCAGAGTCTATGTGTACCAGGTGCCTGAGCAGGTAAGAGTGTTCAGCCTCAAGAGCTTGCTGAGGCTATGCCTGCTTAGGTAGCAGAGGTTGGGTGAACGTGGGCCCTATATCTGCTTGGTGGGAGTGGAAGTGTTCATGGGTGTTCAGCGTGAATGGTGGGTATATGGCTGTCCTCTGTTTCTTACCTGGGTGATTGATGGTAGTAGCATCTGCCACAGTTGCCCCGTAGATGGAACACTTGCTCTGGTCTCACTGTTTCTCACAGCAACTGTGACAGTGGCTCTCACTGTCACATTACAGATGAAGAGGATGGGATTCAGTGAGCTAGAGATGCTGAGCCTTGCTCAAGTTTTCCCAGCAAGGGTATGGGAGAGCTGCAGCTGGACCCTAAGCCTCTCCATTGCTGATATAGCAATACATGGGGATAGAGGGGCTGGCTCCAGGTCCTGGGACTTTTGTTACGGATGGTTGTGAGCCACCATGTGGTTGCTGGGATTTGAACCGTGGACCTTCGGAAGAACAGTCGGGTGCTCTTACCCACTGAGCCATCTCACCAGCCCCAGGTCCTGGGACTTAAGACACTGGCTTTACTATGGCCTATTCCCTTGTTTTTTCTCAGCCTTAGACTCCTGCTAGAGAGTGGGGACCAATAAGGGAACATGCCCTCCGGGTGGTCCTGGGATGGTTGCCTACACAGGAACTGAGCTGTTGCTTCATTTTGCAGGATGCTTCCTTCTCCTTGGCACACACACTGAGTGGGCACCCTGGGCTCACCAATAGCCGCTTTGGCTTTGCCATGGCAGCTGTGGGGGATATCAACCAAGACAAATTCACAGATGTGGCCATTGGGGCCCCTCTGGAGGGTTTTGGGGCAGGTGACGGGGCCAGCTATGGCAGCGTGTACATCTACAACGGACACTCAGGTGGCTTGTATGACAGTCCTTCCCAGGTAACTCTGCAAGGTCTTCCCTGTCGCTTTTCTGGGGTTCAAGCCTCTCACAGAGAGAATGAGCTAAAGCCCCGAGTTAGCTTCAGTCCTAAGTGCTTGGCCAGCCTCTGGTGGTGGACGCCAGTGAAGGCAGGTTTTCACCAGGGGTTGGCTGCCCATCAACGCACTCCAGGTCCCTCATCTCTGCCTCTAGTTCTTGTCTCCATTCAGCTCCTCTATGCTCTGGTCTCTCCCCTTTCTCCTCCTAAGCACCTCCCCCAGGTGGTTCCTAGGCCGCTTATTCTTAGACATCTTAGTCCAGAAAACTGATGCTCCTCTGTGTACTAACTTCCCTCTTCTCCATACAAGATGTCTGGGATAGTCCCCCAGTAACTTGATACCCAATGCATAGCCACATCGTAATGATTTTAGCTCTGTCCCCAACACACACACACACACACACACACACACACACACACACACACACACACACACACACACCATGGCATCAGCTTAAGTCTTCCGCCTCCAGCCCATACTCACATCCCCCACCTTCTTCACTGTGTCTTCAGAGCCCCCTGCTCTTCCCCTCAGCCTTTCCCCAGCCCCCATAAAGTCTCACCTGCCCTTCAGGGATCCACCCAGATGCCACTTCCTCAGGGACAGTTCACCCCCAGGGTGAGGAGGTGGGTGGTGCTGCTGAAGGGAACAGAGGCGAAGCTTCTCCTTCTCCTCTCACAGCAGATCCGAGCCTCCTCTGTGGCCTCGGGACTCCACTACTTCGGCATGTCTGTGTCCGGTGGGTTAGATTTCAATGGCGATGGCCTTGCCGATATCACAGTTGGCTCTCGGGACTCGGCGGTTGTGCTCCGGTAGGGGTCTTCCCTGCCCTTTTCTGACTCAAGCTCCAGCCTCATCCCTTGTTTTACACTCAGTGGGTCCGGCAGACTCCAGGCACGGAGGGAGGGAAGAAGTGTGGAGATGGGGTACAGGTTCTAGGGTCTGCCTGGGTGGGTTTGCCCCTCAGCTGTCAGCAGTATGACTTTGAGGAGGCTATCAGAGTCTAAGTCCCAACTTTCTTATCCACAGTTTGGAATAATGACAGTGCCCGTCTCCCGGGGGTGGGAGGATCACATGAGAAAGTACACAAGGAAGGCAGTTCAGTTCTGGTGGAATGGTTTTCAGTTCACTGGCCAGAGCTCCTGTACCTGCCCTCCAGAGAGTTCCACACCTGCTGTCTGGATGTCACCAACATCTCAAGTGGACAGGCCTGCAAATGGAATTCCAATCCCCAATCTGCCCTGACCCAGGCTCCTGTTTCAGCAAATGGTGCTATCTCACCCACCTGGAGAGTGATGATTAAACTCTGGGGCTGGGCCTGGTGGCATGGGCCTGTAATTTCAGCTACTGAGGAGGCTGAGGCAGGTGAACTCAAGGTCCTCTGAGCTACAGAGGACAAAAGCTCTCTGCAGGCTTCTTCATCCTTCCTCCATTATTGTGTCATAGCCTTTTTGTTGATATTAACTCCAAAACACCTCCCAGCACAGGGGAGCTGTCATCTCTTGCCAGGACCACCACATAGACTGTGCTCTCTTGATGTGATCCCTCTAACTTTACTGCTTAAAACTTCTCAGTGGGTCCCACCTCAGTAAAATCCCAATCCTAGTTCCTCATCTCCACCTACAGTGCTCCTGTCCCCAGCTCTTGTCACCACCATCTTTCCTTTACACTCATATGCTCTGTCTCTCTGACCTTTGTGTTTCTCAAACAAGCAAGCCTCATCCTGCCACAGGCCCTTTGCACCAGCTCTGTTTTCTCCTGCCTGGAATGCTTCCTCCCCTCAGACCCTCACATAGCTGGCTTTTTCCTGTTAATGGCTCTCACTTTCAAGGCCCCCTTATCAGGGAGATCCTGATCTAAGTAGCCTCCATTTCTATCGCCTTATCCTATCACAGCATCACCAGGTCCTTGCATGTCTCTACTCCTGTTTATTGATGCCCTGCGGGTGAGACAAAAGGAGCCTGAGGCGGGGGCAGACTGGGGCTTGGAAGGTGGGGAGAATGGGTGCTCCATTTGGAGGCCTGTTCACTTGGAGATGCTGGTGAGCAGACAAGTGTGGAACTTTCTGCAGGGCATGGTACACAGGGGCTCTAACCAGAAGACTGAAAATTGCTTCCCCGTGAGACCAAAGCCTCACCTCTTCCCTCCCGTTAATATATCCTGCGGATTCAGTGCACCCCTGCATGTCGGAGATGTTGAATGTGGCGGAATCTGTGCACTTCTCATGGGCTTCTTTGCTGTCTTCTTTAGCTCACGCCCTGTGGTTGACCTGACCGTATCTATGACCTTTACCCCCGATGCACTGCCCATGGTCTTCATAGGCAAGATGGATGTAAAACTGTGTTTTGAAGTTGACTCTTCAGGCGTAGCTTCTGAGCCAGGTAATGGCTGCCTGATGTTGTAGTTGTTCCTGAGATGTGTATGTGTACACACACACACACACACACACACACACACACACACACACACACACACACACCTGGCTTGAATTGGCTCTTTTTGCTGGTGGAGAAATAACTTATCAGCTTGGGGAGAAAAAGGTTTCTTTCAGCTTACAGTTTGTAGTCCATCATCCAGAAAATTCAGGGCAGGAACTCAAGGCAGGAACCTGGAGGTGGGAACTGAAGCTGAAGCCATGGAAGAATGTTGCTTTACTGGCTTGCTCCTCATGGCTTGCTCAGCCTGCTTTCTTATAGCACCCAGGACCACCAGCCCAGGGATAGCACCACCCACAATGGGTAGGGCCCTCCCACATTAATCATCAATCAAGAAAATGCACTACTGGCTAGCCCACAAGCCAATCTAGTGGGGACATTTTCTCAACTAGGTTCTGTCTTCCAAAGAACTCTAGCTGGGCGTGGTGGTGCACGCCTTTAATCCCAGCACTTGGGAGGCAGAGACAGGCGGATTTCTGAGTTTGAGGCCAGCCTGGTCTACAGAGTGAGTTCCAGGACAGCCAGGGCTACACAGAGAAACCCTGTCTCAAAACACACACACACACACACACACACACACACACACACACACACACACAAACCAAAACCAAACCAAACCAAAACCAAGCAAAAAAAAGAACTCTAGCTTGTGTCAAGTTGACAAGAAATTAGTCAGCGCACCTCCTACAGCCTCTTTCCCTAAAGAAGGTTGAACTCAACTTGAGGAAAGTGCTGAGCGTGGGTCCAGAATACTGAGAGACTGGCCAGGTCTATCAGAAAAAAAAAAAGGGGGGGGGGAAACCATCTTCACAAAGATGATGGCTAGCAGGGCATTAATGCCAGCACTCAGGAGGCAGAGGCAGATGGATCTCTGTGAATTCAAGGCAAGGTTGTTCTACATTCCAAGTTCTAGGTGAGAGCTATATGGTGAGACACAAAAAGGATCCTAGAGTCTGGCCTCAAGGAAGTGCTCGCATGGGGACCATGTTCAGCTCAGCACACAGCCTCAGCAGGCAGGGCCTCTCTGCCTGGACCTTGCCCTTCCCAGGCTCATCAGAAGGTCTGGTCTTCAACCCCAGGCCTTAGAGAGATGTTCCTCAACTTTACGGTGGATGTGGATGTGACCAAGCAAAGGCAGAGGCTGCAGTGTGAGGACTCGAGCGGTTGTCAGAGCTGCCTCAGGAAGTGGAACGGAGGGTCCTTTCTGTGTGAACACTTCTGGCTCATCTCCACAGAGGAGGTAAGTAGAGAATTTAGACAACAGCCCAGAGAATGTGTCTGCAGTGCAGGAGCCTTCCCACACAGACAAAGCAACCATAACATATCAAGAACCACAAAGTGACACCAGAAATATAATCCTACTGGAAATCCAAACTAAAGAAGCTTGGGCTATGGGTGTGTCTCTGTGATGCAGAGTGAGCTCTGCATGCTCTGCATGTGTGAGGCACTGCAGTTAGTGCCCTGGGAAGGAAGGAGCAAAGGAAGGAGAAAGCAGGGCAGAGGGAAAGTATCTACCAGAGGTGGATCTCAGACACCACCACTGAGCTTCCTGGGAGCCGGACGGATAAAGCAGGGAATGGCTTAACTATGTTGTCTAATCTTACCTGATAGTAACAGTGGGCTAGAGCCCCTTGAGTAGATCCACATCAGAAAATTAGAATGAAAAGGCAGAACTAGAAAGACAGAGTTACTGGGCAGTGGTGACACACGCCTTTAATCCCAGCACTTGGGAGGCAGAGGCAGGCGGATCTCTGAGTTCAAGGCCAGCCTGGTCTACAGAGTGAGTTCCGGGACAGCAAGGGCTACACAGAGAAACTCTCTCAAAAAAACAAAAAACAAAACAAAACAAAAAGACAGTTATTTTTTAAAAGGTTATTTAAAAGAGCTAGAGAAAGTACCCAAGGAGCTGAAGGAGTTTGCAACCCTATAGGTGGGACAACAATATGAACTAACCAGTACCCTCAGAGCTTGTATCTCTAGTTGCATATGTAGCAGAAGATGGCCTAATCGACCATCATTGGGAAGAGAGGCCCCTTGCTCTTGCAAACTTTATATACCCCAGTACAGGGAAATGCCAGGGCCAAGAAGTGGGAGTGGGTGGGTAGGAGAGCAGGGCGGGGGGAGGGTATAGGAGACCTTCGAGATAGCATTTGAAATGTAAATGAAGAAAATATCAATAAAAAAGGTTATTTAAAAAGAGAAATCTTGCTGAAGATATTGATACTTTTTTTTTTTTTTTAAGTGGTCTTGTAGGAACTCAGGGTCTAACGGGTCTTAGAACTTTGCCTTTTATTTCAGAAAACAAACTCATGGATTATGCTTTGAATGTACTTTTAATTGTTCCTTGGCTTAGGAAAGTTTCTAAAACATCTATGGCCCTCTAAAAATAAAGGCATAGAGCTATGGAGACGGCTCAGTGGCTAGGAGTGCCTGCTGATTTTCTAGAGGACCTGAAATTGGTTCCTAGCACCACACTGGGGTGCGAGGGAGCTTGTGAATGCAGCTCCAGGGGACCCAGTGCCTCTGACCTCCTTAGGCTAGCACCAACACTCGTGTGCACGTACCCCACACCACACACATATAAATAATTAAAATAACAAAATAAATCTTTAACATTTAAAGGCCTAGCTATATTTTACCAGGCAATCAAGTTGACTTGCTCTCATGTTCAACACTTATTTATGTATTTATGCATTCCACAATGAACATGTGATGGTCAGGGAACAACCGGTGGGGGTCAGTTCTCTCCTTCTACCCTGTAGGTTCTGGGACTTGACCTCAGGCTTGAGAGCGAGACTTTTGCACACTGAGCCATCTCATCAGCCCTTGGTGCTCTCATTCTGACGAGAAGACTCCTTCAAACAGAGCGTAGCAAATGGCCTCCTCCAATGCCTGCCTTCTATTTTCATTTTTTCCTCTCAGTCTCCCTCTCTGTTGGCTGGAGATCTTTGTTAACTCACATGTGGCTATGACTCTCCCTTCCACGGTTCTTGTTTGCGCTCCACACAAAGTCTAAGCTAGAATCCCTTTGTGACTGGGGTGAGAACCACCAGGTGCCCTGAGACCCAACCGTGAGCACACTGGGGGTGCTTTTCTAAAGCTCTTGGTGGCTTGAGGAACAGCTCCCCTCTGCCTGGATCCCTTGGAAGACTTCCGGGGGTCATCACTATCACTCTTTATATCTCCTTCTTCACACCCACCTCTGACCCCTCCATCCTCCCTACCCACAGCTTTGTGAGGAGGACTGCTTCTCCAACATCACCATCAAGGTCACCTACGAGTTCCAGACGTCTGGGGGAAGGAGGGACTACCCCAACCCCACCCTGGACCACTACAAGGAACCCTCTGCCATCTTCCAGGTGACTGCCCACAGGGAGGACCCAACCATCTTGGGGGACATACAACATGAGACACCTGCTCCCCTAACTTCAAGGATGGCTAGAGTTGTGGGGGAGGGTCTTCAGACTGTCAGCAAGGAAGTGGAGCTCCCAAGATGGCTGCTGTTTATTGCTCACTGGTGGGTAGCAGGTCTCTGGCTATTGCCCTGTGCTTGTTCACCAAATGTGTTCCCTTCATGCTCAGTGACACACGTGGATGCACTGTGTACTGGGGCTGGGACTTTGCATAGTGTCTTAGGATGCTGTGGTGGGTCATGTGTTGGGGATAGACTGGAGCCAGCTCCTGAGCTGCCCTGTGCTGCAGAGAGGAAGTCTCAGACACTTACTTGCTCAGAGCCTTCATGCTGAGCTGTCTGGTCCTCCAAGTCTGCATTGACCTCTGTCCTGGTCCCCATCAGTGCAGCTGGGACAGGCAGGTAGTATCACAGAAACTTTTTCATGATCAAGGAAAGATGAAAGAGCTGCATTTCCTTTTTCTTTTCGTTTCCCTTTTTCTTTTTGGTTTTCCGAGACAGGGTTTCTCTGTATAGTCCTGGCTGTCTTGGAATTCACTCTGTAGACCAGGCTGACCTCGAACTCAGAAATCTGCCTGCCTTTGCCTCCCATGTGCTGGGAGTAAAGGTGTGCGCCACCACTGTCCTGCAGAGCTGAATTTTCTAATCCTGTCATACCTATGGATGGGGATTTGTCCTTAGCCAGGCTGTGGCTCCCAGGGTACTCTGCCAATCTCTACCCACAGAGTGGAGAGAAATCACCAGGGGGAAAGGAGTCATAACAAGACTATTAGAAGGTGGTAGTTGGGGTGGGTGTGGTAAACTCTAAACCCAGGGAAGTGAACTTACCCAGAAGACTGCCCTGGTGGAGGAGAGTGCTCGAAAGAATTCATCCTGTTCCCGCCCTGGCTGTTTCTGTCTCTACTCCAAGGGACCAAGAGCGCTTTCCTTCACATAGGCTTTTCCCTCCCTGACGCTGGAGGTAGAAAGCTGCTCCAGGGCTGGTGAGATGGCTCAGTGGGTAAGAGCACCCTACTGTTCTCCCGAAGGTCCGGAGTTCAAATCCCAGCAACCACATGGTGGCTTACAACCATCTGTAACAAGATCTGACTCCCTCTTCTGGACAGCTACAGTGTACTTACATATAATAAATAAATAAATCTTTAAAAAAAAAAAAAAAAAGAAAGCTGCTCCAGTGTTAGTGCTCAGTGCACCGAAAGCAAACATGACAGCACACTCCACAAAGGTCACCCTATATTTGAGCTTAGCTAAAGGTCTAGATCACAGTGTACCTGTGTTGTCTAAGTACGTCACACAGCTCTCGGCCATGTGGGCACAGTCTCAGTCTGCCTTCATTCTCTGAGCCGTGCTTCTCTAAGCAGGAGGAAGGTTAGAGGCAGGGTTGCTGGGAAACGGTGGGATCCTGGGGCTGACTCTGCTCCTCTTTGTCTGGTTCCAGCTGCCCTACGAGAAGGACTGCAAGAACAAAGTGTTCTGCATCGCTGAGATCCAGCTGACCACCAACATCTCCCAGTGAGTTGGACCTTGTTATCATCACCATCACTTCGGCAGCTGATATCTTCCCGAGGGTTCACCTGGGCACACCCCTTATCCAGATCCATGAACACTCCTCTCCCCGTCTCCTCATGGCTCTCAACAGGATTTTGTATTTGTTATTTCAGCCACCCTGCGAGGGAGGCAAAGCTAAAAATCTGTATTCCCATTGTATAGACTGAGAAACAAATAAGTAGTTAAGGTCCTTGTATAGATTTTCAGTGGCCATTTGGTGGACTTGAACCCAGGTCTCTTGACCTCCTGGACAATGCTATGTACAGTGATTCTTACTCCTAAAATTTCCTCTGGTTCACCCCTTGGTCAAATTTATAAGCAATTTCTGGAGTAGTTCTACTCAGTTCTAGGGACTCTAGATACTGGGAAACACTTCAGTCAACGGTACAGACAAAAATCCTTTCCCTCCTGGAACTTAAGGGGAAAGAGATAGATGTGTCAACTCTAGGTTGATGGGATATGATGCAAAGATAAGTCAGACATTGAGGGAGCAGTATAGGGAAGGGGTGAGGGTTTAAATATGGTGGTCAGGGAGGGTAACGGGACTGTGGGCACCATCCTTGTGGCTCTGAGTGTTGAGCAAATACCCTGATGGAAGCAGGCCTGGCAGGTGGGGCACGGACCCCATGTGAATGCAGAGGGGGAGAGGGGGGAGGAGTAACATGGGAGAGCTGGGGTAAGCCTAAGGGGATCGATCCCGTGGGATGTTAGAAGGGCCCTGAATGTGAGCTGGGAGGTCAAGGAACAAAGCGGGCTCTTGCTAGACCAGTGGTTCTCTTGCTAATGCTTCAACCCTTTAATACAGTTCCTTGTGTTGTGGTGACCCCAACCATAACATTATTTTCATTTACTTCATAAATGTAATTTTTCCACTGTTACAAATAGTAATGTAAATATCTTTTTTTCCCCTGATGGTCTTGGGTGATATCTGTGAAACAGCTGGTTGACTTTGAAAGGGGTTGTGAGCCATAGGTTGAGCTCATCACTGGGCTAGACAGTGATGAACAGTAGGAAGCAGGGAGAAAATAATGACTACTGGACAGTGCAGGTGAGGTAAGAGGGTGATGGCCTAGACTGAGCAAGGCAAAGGCAGTGGTTATCTTTTGTTAGAATTTGCTGACAGTAGAGGTAGGGAGCAAGGAAAAGGCTCTGCCCAGGCATCTAGAACTGCATGGAGCCTTCACAGGACCAAGGGCCTCTCCTCCCACTGATGCCTGACAAGGTCATCCTCTGTTACATATGTGGCTGGAGCCGTGGGTCCCTCTTTAGTTGATGGTTTAGTCCCTGGGAGCTCTGGGGAGTCTGGTTGGTTGATATTGTTGTTCTTCCTATGGGGTTGCAAGTCCCTTCTGCTTCTTCAGTCATTTTTCTAACTCCTCCATTGGGGACCCTGTGCTCAGTCCAGTGATTTGCCAGGCTCTTGACTTCTCTACAGACATGGGTCCACTAGAAAATCAAATGAGAACTAGACTTCCCTGCCTGGACTACAAAGTGAGACTGTTTCAACAAATCAACCAACCAAACACACAAACACAGTGACAGGCACTGTGGCTCACATCTATTATCCCAGCACTTGGGAGGTGGAGGCAGGATTGCAAGGCCAGCAGGGATGCATAGTGAGTGCAGGATGAGCAACAGTGAAACTGAAATGAGCTCTGTTTCCTCTTCTGCAAAATGGAAAGTAATTACACCTCTTTGTAGGGTAATTCTGAGGATTAACTGAGCTCCTGGGGTGGTGTTTGGCTCATGGTAACCACCAAGTAAGGGATTATAATGTCACCAACAGCTTAGTGACTAAGCAGTTAAGGTGGACATGGAGCTAGGGGTCCAGCTCTGTTAAGAGGAAGAAAATCTGGGCCTTTATGCAGTTTATCTTAGAGGATTGTTAAGAATACGCTTTTCAGGGCTGGAGAGATGGCTCAGTAGTGAAGAGCACTGGCTGCTCTTCCAGAAGACCCGAGTTCAATACCCAGCAACCACATGGTGGCTCACAACCATCTGTAATAGGATCCGATGCCCTCTTCTAGTGTGTCTGAAGACAGCTATTGTGTACTCATATACATAAGTCTTTTTTTAAAAAAAATCTCTTTAATAAAAGAATGTGCTTTTCTGTAATAAGGAATTTTACAGATCAAATACACTGCCAACATGTTCTCTCTCCCCTCTTTTGCCCTTCACAGGCAGGAACTGGTGGTGGGCGTCACAAAGGAGGTGACCATGAACATCAGCCTGACTAACTCTGGAGAGGATTCCTACATGACAAACATGGCTCTCAATTATCCCAGAAACTTACAGTTTAAGAAGATACAAAAGGTATTTGTTGTAGGGGCAGGGAAACATGCTGCTGTGTCTTCTCCTTGTTTGTCTGTCTGATTCTACTTCATGGCCACCAGCCTCCTTCTGCCCCATGCAGTACAGGCATAGCGATTGACGAATCCTTTCTAATTCTGTGCCCTGCAAACCTGCAGCAGCACCCCTGCTGCTTGCCCCCTCCTTGCACAGTCTCTCTTAACCAGGACTGTGGGAGATAAATTTTAATGCCTAAGGAATAGAGGAAGTTAAAATTCTCTTCCCACTGTTCTCTATGCTCACAGACACAAGGCCAGCTGCAAAGATGGGCTTGCAATCATGTGGCTGCCAAGGATCACAATACGGAGATGATTTGTTCTGTTAATTCAAAGATGGTGGGAAACTCTGCTGCTAGTTCTTTTGGGAACTAGAAAACCACCCTGCTCTTGTCTGGGGAATCTAAGTCATTTTGACAGAGAGAACTAGATTTGGTGTGCACTGGTACAGAGCTGTAGATTCAGTGTTTCTGGACACAGCTTTCCTTGGACAGGGTCTGTTAACCTAATTGGGATCACGACACTCCTGGCATCACCTGATCCCTTTACTGAGGCTCTCAGGACAGCTTCATCTGCCTTTTTCCTTAACTGCACCCACCCCAACCCTCTGACAACTCTGCATTTTCCTTTGTTGAGTGAAGACCCCCCTTCCCCAAGACAGTTTTCCTCATGGCAGTGAGTCTGTAAAACCTGACTCTGATGGGACTATAGGTTTGCCGAGCCCCCCACCCCTGGGGTGGGGGGAGGTTCTCAGTTTGTTTGAGCTAAGTTAGCATATATTGAATGAAAAATTAAAATTAACTTCTACATATCTAGAATGGAACTAGTGATGGGACACTAGCTGGCGGAGTAGCTGTTTGGTGATCTAGTTGAGGAGCCATGGTTGAGACCAAACGTTCCCTCCATCTCAGTGAGACACTCACTTTGCCCCACAGTCCAGCCTCAACGCCTTCCTCTCCATGATGACTCTACAGAGTCCTGTCAGCTGGAACCAGTCTACCGCCACTGTGCCTTGCTCACAGAACACTACTTTGGCTTTGGGTTTAAACTCAATTCTCAGTTGTGAGGAGGCCAGGGACCACGTCAGACATGGAGACAAATCAGTGAGCGGTTGTCAAATTGGTGTGAGGGAACCACTTCTTTTCCTCAAGGGCATCTCTTGGGGCTGGAGAGATGACGCAGTTAAGAGCACCAGCTGCTCTCCAGAGGACCTAGGTTTGAATCCCAGCTGCTCCATGTCAGTTCACAACTATCTGTAATTCCACTTCCAGAGGAATCAGACATCCTCTTCTGACCTCTGAAGGGGTGCCAGGTAGGCACATGCATGCAAAACACACATGTGGGCGAAACACTCCCACCCACAAAATAAATAAATAAAAAAATATAAACAAAGATAAAACATTTTTTTTTTCCGAGACAGGGTTTCTCTGTGTAGCCCTGGCTGTCCTGGAACTCACTCTGTAGACCAGGCTGGCCTGGAACTCAGAAATCCGCCTGTCTCTGCCTCCCAAGTGCTGGGATTAAAGGCGTGCACCACCGCACCCAGCTTTTGTTTTTGTATTTTTTTTTAACCTCTTCTGTTTTAACAGCCAGTATCTCCAGATGTTCAGTGTGATGACCCCAAGCCAGTTGCTTCTGTCCTGGTCATGAACTGCAAGATTGGTCACCCCATACTCAAGAGATCATCTGTGAGTGAGTCTGTTGGGATTAGGTGGCTCTTCCTGCTATCCCTGACTTCCAGCCTCGTCTGCACCTTTCAGGTGTGGTTACTATGTCTCCTTTGCTGGCGTTGCTGTCAGTAGTGTTTACAGCTGCCAAGTCTGCCCTCAAGTGGCGCACAGAGGAGTGTGCAGAGTCTGTTGTGGTTTCCCTCGCTCAAAGAATAATGCTGTCTGTTTGGCTCACTCAGCATTTGTACTGTGAGGCTTACGTGAGACAGTGACTGTGCTACAAAAACCACGAGGAATGGAAGCTAGGATTCCTAATGCTGCTTAGCCACAGTGTCTTAGTCACTGTCCTATTGCTGTGAAGAGGCCAGACGTCCAAGGCAAGCCTTATGCAAGAAAACATTCAATTAGGAGCTTACTTATGGTTTCAGAGGCTTAGTCCATTTTCATCATGGCAGGGAGCATGGTGGCAGGCAGGCATGGTGTGGGCTATATCCTGATCAGCAAGCACAGTGGCATGGTGCAGGCTTTTGAAACCTCAAAGTCAGTGACAAGTATGCCTCCAACAAAGACCTTCTAAACCTTTTTCTCCACTCCCTGGCACTGAAGCAGGCCGGGCCCTGAGCAGTAAGCAATTGTCAGGTGACTGGTTCCCCCATTTACTTATCTATTTCCTCCTTAAAATAGGTGAATGTCTCAGTAACTTGGCAGCTAGAGGAGAGTGTCTTTCCAAATAGGACAGCAGATATCACTGTGACCATCTCCAAGTAAGTCGTGACTGTGTTAGCAACCTTAACTCCTGGCCTTGGATCCCTGTGCTCACAGGCGGTCCCTCTCACCAAAGATACTGACGATATTTTAATCCATACAAAGGAACACTAGGGGATATTCTGGTAGAATGAGCTTTGAACTAGAGTCCTAGTTCTGGCTTTCTTAACTCTGATATGCCTCCATGTTCAAAGATAGAGCAGGATATGGTTCTGTGAAGGAGCTGTCAAACATGGGTAATTCTCTCTTGAGGCAGTGTCTGGAGTCTTTTGTTGTTGTTATTATGTTTTGTTTTGTGACAGGATTTCTTTTTTTTTTTTCTTTTTTCTTTTTGGTTTTTCAAGACAGGGTTTCTCTGTATAGCCCTGGCTGTCCTGGAACTTACTTTGTAGACCAGGCTGGCCTTGAACTCAGAAATCCGCCTGCCTCTGCCTCCCGAGTGCTGGGATTAAAGGCGTGCGCCACCATGCCCGGCTCGTCAGGGTTTCTCTGGGTAGCCCTGGCTGTCCTGGTATTGCTCTGTAGACTAGGCTGGCCTCAAACTCAGATACCCGCCTGCTTCTACTTCCTGAGTGCTATAATTAAAGGTGTCACCACGCCCAGCTTTCTAGAGCCGATTTGATTGCCATGATTAAGGAGGTGATACTCTACCGAGTAGAGTCCAACTGCATAGCTTGCAAACATTCTTTTGTCTCAACTGCCTTCCAAGTACTTCACACCACAGATGCTGACAACTATTATTCAGTGTGTAGGACAAGTCCCTAACAGAAAATTCTTTGGCCTAAAACGTCAAGTGTGGAGGCTGAGAAATCCTTACGAAGTCAATGCTTTCTCAAGTGTGGCCTCAGGGAGTCACTCGGGTTCTTAGGAAGTCAAGGGAACGTTTGTATTATATTTGTTATATTGTTAACATTTGTATTCCCAGTTCCAATGAGAAGTCTTTGGCCAGAGAGACACGCAGCCTTCAATTCAGACATGCCTTCATTGCAGTTCTTTCCAGGTAGGTACTCCCAAGGGGTCTGTGTGACGGTCATGCAATGGCGACAGTTTTGGGATTCTGTGTGGACAGAAAGCCCATCGCCCTTCTCTGAGGAGGCTGCTTAGCGCCCAACCTCTCTAGGATACTGTCAGATCCAAGGGGTACCTCCCCCAAGCCCCGCCCACCAAAAGGGCAGTCTCACTGACGTCCAAAATTGAGTCTAGGCCCAACTTAACCTAGACTACAGGATTTCGGGTGGTTAAATAAATGCTAGTATTCTTTAGGAACTTGTGAACCTGGTTCCCATCTGCCAAAAGGAGCCATTTCTCTTACCTCTGGCAAAAGCAGACACATGGCTCTCCAATTTACTTGGGGTACCTATCAGCATATCAAGGTCTATGCTAGAGACAGCCTTGGCAGTGTGGAATGAACTTCCTTTTCACTCACGGAGCAGTAGTTTTGGTTTCTTTATCACTAGCATACGTCACGTTGGGCTTTTGAAACACCGTGGTGGTCATCAGAGGCCCACTGCCAACTGGTCCTGCTACCAAAGGGAACCGATGTGATGCTATCAGAGTGGCTGTGGGGTTGGAGAAGGGGCTGGGAGGGGGCTCAGTGAGAAAAGTTGTCTCATGGGGACCTGAGTTCAGGTTCTCAGCAACCACAGAGAAGTCTGGTGGTGTGGCCCACACCTGTAATGTCCGTGCCGGGGTGGGTGGGGTCAGAGAGGCATATCCTTTGGGCTTGCCAGCAAGCCAGTTTAGCTACAACAGCAAGCTCCCAGGCTCAGTGAGACACTGTCAAAAACTAGGAGAGAGTAGGGGACCTGACATTGACAGGCAAGTACACTGCCACGTGTACACACGCACAAAGTTGGAGAAAAGATGGAAAACTCCAGCTGGGTAGAGTCCAACTGCATGGCTTACAAACATTCTTCTGTCCCAGCTGCCTTCCAAGCACTTCACATTTTGACTTCCAGCGTTGAGTCTTCTTAAGGCCCTGTGCTGAATGTCCTAGTGTACTCATCGGGAAACACTAAGTTCATTCGGAACCAGGAAGGAACCTTGCGTTCTCACACATGCCCTCTCATTGCAGACCCTCAGTGATGTACATGAACACAAGCCAAAGCCCTTCTGACCACAAAGAATTCTTCTTCAATGTAAGTGTACAGCGCTTGCTGCCAACCTAAAGTTGGTAGAGCCAACCAACGAGCTCTGACTTTCTGCTCCTTTTCTTCTGCCAGGTGCATGGGGAGAATCTTTTTGGAGCTGTATTCCAGTTGCAAATTTGTGTCCCCATCAAATTACAAGATTTCCAGATTGTAAGAGTGAAGAATCTGACAAAGACTCAGGTATTTAAATGGGAGTCTGTGATTGCATCGCTTTCCAAAGACTACAGATTCTCAAAGATATAAAAACGAGGCCTGGTGGCACAGGCTTGCATACACAAGGACATTCCTAAGTTCAAGCCTGCAGCTATGGAGTGAGTAACCCGAGATCTATAATGGTAATTTTAAGAGGCGTTTCTGCCCAACTCCACCCTGTATAGCTCCCAAGAAAGAAACAGAAACCTTATTAACAAGCTATAAACCTAAACCGGGCAGGTTCTGAGCTATTTTAACCTACATCCCCAGCACAGCCCCGTTACCTGCCACCTGAGTCTTGCTCTGTTTGCTCTGCTCCACGTGTTTCCTCAGGGTGATTTTTCTCTTGGCCACATGCTCATGGTCCATCCTGCCTCATAATGACCTCCATCTTCCCCTCCTTTGTCCTTGACATCATCCCTACTTGAGACCCTCTCCTCAATCTTAAGTCCTGCCTTCCTCTCTTTCCTGCCCAGTCACAGGCTTGAGCCTTTTATTATCCAATCAGAGATTATTGGGGATCATTCTTTACAGCACATTGGTCAATGCAATGCCCCATGGCCAGACTGCAATTGGATCTTGGAGCACAGAACTCAGCATCTGAATACACAATGCATAAGACCAACCCCAACAGAGATCTTCTCATATACTAAAGAGGGCTAGGGATGCAGCTCAGTAGAAGGCTAGCCTGCACAAGGCCCTGGATCAAAACTTAGTACAAAACAAAACAAAACAAACAAAAAATACAACAAGGGCTGAAAAATAACTCAGTAAAGCACTGACCTTACAAGCACAAAGCCTAGAGTTTGAGTTTCAGAATCCATATAAAGTGCTGGCTGTGGTGGTACGGGCTTGGAATTTCATTGCTAGGGGAGGAAGGATCCTAGAAACCTAGTTTAACTGGTAAATTCCAGGACAACCAATGACTCTGTCTCAGTGGTGGATGGCATTCCTGAGGATGACACCGAAGGTGTCCTCTGATCTCTTCTTGTCTCCCTGCCCACCAACCTGTACCAGCACACAAACCAATGTGCATTTAATTTTAAAAACAAAAGCCAGCCAGGCAATGGTGACTCACCCCTTTAATCCCAGCACACAGGAGGCAGAGGCAGGTGGATCTCTGTGAATTCAGAGGCCAGCCTGGTCTACAGAGTGAGTTCTTGGAGAGCCAGAGCTATACAGAGACTCTGTCTCAAAAAACCAACCAACCAACCAAAAAAACAAAACAAAAACCAAGATAAGCTTTAGAAGAAAAAACAAGGCTAATTATGGGAAAATATTAGGAGAAACAGTCGGAAGGAAATTAGACATTAAGATTTTAAAGCAGAATCGTAATTCCCTTTCTTTGATGAAAATAAGCCAAATCTCAAACATGAGAGCCACAGAGACATTTATTTTCCTGTTGAAATTCTATAAATTCTGCTCCTGTGATTGGGGAGTGAACCGGATAAACATTTTCCATACTTTCTCTTGGTTTTGACTCTCTAGTCTCTTGCTCTCTGCTCTGCATCTTGACAACAGCATCAAGAGCAGTAAGGACCACAGCTGAGGCTTGGTTTTGCTCATCCTACACCAAGTATCAAGGCTCAAAAACCAGCAACATCAGACTTGTAGACTCTGCTGACAGGACGAGGACTTAAAGATGTGTCCACTTGTCCTCTGTCTAGTTTATTTTTTTTTTTAAAAAAGAGGAACATTTGTTAAAAGCAAGTTTAATCATGTCAACAAATGTTTTGGTTACCTTTTGAAAAACACAGTTCTCTTTTAAGAAGCTGACAGGAACTCTTAAGGATGTGCTTTCACCTCCATCTGGCTCTAGTGGCAGAGATTAGTACCAGAGGCCTAAAAGTGTACTTAAAGAGGCTCTGAAAGTCTAAGTTCCTGGCTTACCTAAATAGACTGTGTTGGCAGAGCAGGTCCGTGGCAGAGCTGAAACTCAGTACAGTCCTGTGGAAATGTTGCAGGTTTTTCCTTATTTGCTTCATGGCTGCGCTCTGGCATTTAGTCTTAAATTTCATCTTATTCAGAATCTTGTCTGTGAGGTAATGCAGCCACAGCACATTATTGTAAGGGTGATACTCACCCCAGCAGTTTTTGTTCTCCTTCCTCATGAGCCTGTAGATCTCAAACTGGTAGTCACCCTCACCTGTAAATAGGTCCTCTTCAGCGGAGATATCACAGAAAACCACAATCCCATCCCGCTCCAAGCGGGACAGGGTGTAGTCAATGATGTTGACCTGTAGCCCATGGGTGGGAATGGTGCTCGTTTTCCCATTGAGGGTGTAGCGGAGTTCTTTGAGGTTGGTTTTCTTTAAGAGCACATTTCCCCAGTGTAAGTCCCGGTGCTCAAAGTGCAGGGATGCTTCTGCCACAGCCAGAGATGCAGTGATCTGGTGGAGAATGCTCTTTGCAGTCGCCACAGAGGACAGCTTGGTTTTCATTCGCTCCAAGTCAACCCCACCAAACTCAAATTCCAGGATAATAAAGAGCTGGTCTTCCTGGAAAAAGTCAGGCCGGTCATTGGCAGATCTTTTGGTTGTGTTATAGTGATCCCAGGCTTTCAGCAGCAAGGGAGGGTAAAGCCCTTGAACACAGTGTACTGAGTTCAGCCCAATAAAGCCTTCTGTGCGGTTGTAGGCCTCACTAGACAAGAGACTCAGCTCTTTGGAGATAATGATCTCCGGCAGGATTTCCTCAAAGGTTTTCTGGTGGGACCCATTGACTAAATCTAACCCTTCAATAGCAATGATTTTTAGGGCTACAGGTGCTTGGTCGTTAATTATCTGAAACACTTCTCCAAACACTCCTTCCCCAATCTTCTCACACCGTTCCAGTTTTTCCGTGGAAAGGCAATCACTAAAGGGGATGGGCCCTTCCTGATTACACTCCCCATAAACCTTTTCAGCATAAGATGGCCTTTGGTCTGTGACATGCAGGGTCTTTAAGGGACTTAGCAAATACACAGAAGAGCATCGAGAAGAAACAGTAAGGTGTGCTCTGTTCTTGATAGGAGGGGTCGAACATTCAGACAGGAGGGACCTGGAGGAAGAACTGGCAACAGAACTGCATACCTCTATCACACTGGTTATAATTTTCTTCTTGTGGAAACCGAAGGAGGCTCTGGTTTTGGTCCAAGAATCCCTCTGGCTAGTATTCAAGTTCCATAAGGAGACTGACGCTTTCCTTTTCTTCTTAGATTGGTGGTAGTGGCGGGGAGGGGTTCCCGTTGCTTCTTGCTGTTTCCTCTTCCGGAGTGGCCCAGTTCTCTTAGGCCTGCTGATTTCCCCTGGTACACGAAGGTCTTTGCAAGCACTGGACTCCTCATAGTCTCTCTGGTCGACTCCTTGGGACACAACCTTTTTACACGCGGCCTTTCTCTTTCCCGGGCTTGTCAGATCAGGGTCCGTTAGTCTGTTTCCCATCTGCTGTCTTCTTTCACAACACGATTCCTTCACATTCTCCCCATCTGTCCCAAACTTGTTCTCTTCTGTGGCCCCTGAGTTCACAAGGCTAAAGAGAGATGACCTGAAGCTGGCTTCGGCTCGGAGGGCCCTCCCGGTGTACCTGTCACCGGTTGCTGCCACCTGGGGGCAGGGCACAGACGGTTCACTTAGGGAGGCTGCCGGCAAGTGGAAGCTCCCGGGGACTGCAGAGTCAGCATACAAAGGGTCGGGGGCTCCGGGCGAGGCCGGAGAGCTGAAGAGGGAGGCACTGGTGCCCAGCTCGTTGCTGTCCCTGGACTGGATGCACACACTGTGGTCCGACCCGAGGCAGCCCGGGCTGCAGTTGGGGAAAGGTGGCGGTCGCAGCCGGCTGCACGGGGTGCTGCACTTCTGCGGGAGCCGAGGTCGCAGCCTTTGGACTCTTGGAGTGTTTGTCAGGGTCCGCTGGTTCCGGGAGCCGCTGCCCCGAGGACGCCTCCGCCGCTGGCCCACGAGGCTGCCGGGGAAGTCGGGGTCGTCCGGGTCGTCGGAAGCGACAGCCGGCGACTCGTTACTGTCGCTGAGGCTGCTGCTGAAGGCGCGCTTCAGGTTCGGCGGCTGGAACCATTGCTCAGCCAGCCCGCCAGGCTGCCGCTGCGACCCCCGGACGCCCCTCGCCGCGTACGTTCGAAAGAGCCGGGTACCCGACCGCGGGTGAGCCTGTGCCATAGCGAGCGCCCGCCCGGCGTTTCAAACAGAAACACCGCGAGACTGCGGCGAGCGCGCGAGCGCCCGTCGGCCCGCTGGGTCCTAGCGCCGGCCCTCGGCTGCGCAGCCTGCCTGACCTCCCGGAAGCCGGCAGGGGGCAGATGCCTAGCGGGACTTGGAGCTCAGGGTGGCTCAGCAAAGGCTCTCTTTTCAGGACCACACTGAGTGCACCCAGAGTCAAGAGCCTGCGTGTGGAAGCGATCCTGTGCAGGTGAGCGAAGTCGTCTCAAGAGCCCGAGAGAGGGATGTGGAGAGCCTCTTGAGAGGGTGACTGCTTCTGCAGTGTTCTTTCTGAGACTTTCAGCCTCTCTGGTCCTGTTTGCCAGGATAACTGACACTTGGCTTGGGCGAAGGGGACTTGCTCAAATGTCTGCTCTGGGACCTTGGATGCCCTATCTTAGATATTCAGATTTTCAATCCTAAAACACGAAAAGGGAGTAAGCAGACTCACCTTTTGCTTTTGCAGCATGTAAAAGAATGGCATTCAGTGGTCTGTGCTATCACATCTAATAAAGAAAATGTAACCGTGGCCGCAGAGATCTCCGTGGGCCACACTAAGCAGGTACTTGAGACTGAGAGACTGCAGATTGGGTCGTCCAATCCTAGAGGACCTATCCTCTAAGAAAGGATAATAGCATCTGAAAGGTGCCGTTCAAAATAGATCATTTGATTGGCCTGTCTCAAACAGCTCTTAGCAAGTTACTTAGTAGGGATTTTAATCTTTTTCCATACTAAGACATGTTGGAATGACCTGTGATTACCTCTTTGTTTCATCCCCAAGTGTATCCCAGCAGCAAACCCTGCCATCCCACCTTCAGAATACATATGAAATCACTTCTCTCTGTCTCTATTGATGTGGCTGTAATTTAGGTCACCGTCTCTGGCCTGTTGCATAACCTTGGACATGCCCTCTTTGTCTTGGCTTCCCCCCTAACCAGTACAAATAGTTCTTCAAGAGCTGGAGGGCCAGGCGTGGTGGCACACACCTTTAATCCCAGCACTCAGGAGGCAGAGGCAGGCGGATTTCTGAGTTCAAGGCCAGCCTGGTCTTCAAAGTGAGTTCCAGGATAGCCAGGGCTATTACAGAGAAACCCTGTCTCGAAAAAAACCAAAAAAAAAAAAAAAAAAAAGAGCTGGAGAGGTGGCTCAGCAGTTCAGAGCATGCGCTCTTACAGAGGATATGTTGCTTCGGCTCCTAGCACTCAAGTTGGGCAGCTCACAACTACTTGGGACTCCAGCTGTTGGAGGATCTAACTTCCTCTCTTGGTCTCCATGCATATGTGCACATACATGCACACTTATTTTTTCTAAATTGTATACAAGAAGTACGCTGTAGCTATCTTCAGACACACCAGAAGAAGGCATCGGATCCCATTACAGATGGTTGTGAGCCACCATGTGGTTGCTGGGAATTGAACTCAGGACCACTGGAAGTGCAGTCAGTGTTCTTATTTGCTGAGACCTCTCTCCAGCCGCGCGCCCCCCCCCTCCCCGTGCACAATATTTTTTAAAACACGAAATAATTCATTTAGCATTAGGATCCTCCTTTAAAACTTTGGACCAAAGCCGGACATGGTGGCGCATGTCTTTAATCCCAGCACTCGAGAGGCAGAGGCAGGCGGATTTCTGAGTTCGAGGCCAGCCTGGTCTACAAAGTGAGTGCCAGGACAGCCAGGGCTATACAGAGAAACCCTGTCTCGAAAAAAAAAAAAAAAAAAAAAAAAAAACTTTGGACCAGAAACTCCAAATGAACAGAAGCAGTGGACTTTAGAGTTGGATACATTTAGCTTAAAACCCATACTTCTTTCTTGGTGTGCAAAGAATTACATGATCTGGTCTGTATTTAATCCTTCACCCTTTCTCTCCTGTCTCTTTCTTATGTGTTGTTTCTATTTTTTAACTTGCTAATGTTATTGTAGCCAGTGGGCCTTTGTAATGTAGTTACTTCGTATAACATTACTCAAATGTTATTTTCTCTAGAGAGGCCTTACTATGAGGTGGGAACAAATGGTCAAGTTTACCATTGTGTGGAGAGTCCGATGAGAGCAGTGTGGTCTCCTGACCTAGGAGTGGGGCTGAAGGAGAAGGGGTGTGTGAGGCAGGATGTTTTAGGGCTGTCTGGAACTGACTGTGGATGGAGGTTGTGGCATGAGGTCATGTGTAATTGAAGTTGGGGGATGGGGGAGTGGCTACAGACTTGTTGCTTGGATAGCTGGGTGGGTGCTGCAATCACTTATGAAGGCTAAGGGAATATTGGAGAAGGGGTTATTAGAAGGGAAAGATGGTTGGAACTCTCTAGAAACCGTGAGCTCAAGTCTAAGCCATGTTTCATGTTCCCCCACACCCCAACTTTCCCCACCTTATAGTTACTAAGAGATGTATCTGAACTGCCGATCCTTGGTGAAATATCTTTCAACAAATCTCTCTATGAGGGGCTGAATGCAGAGAACCACAGGACGAAGGTAATGCCTGCCTGTTTTCTGATTAGTGTTCTGGGAAAGCCATTGCCACTTCTGACCTTGTCTGCACTACCAACCGCCCTTGTGACCCTGAGCTTCTGCCTCAGTTTCTCTTTTGTGAAATAGGAACCAACAATGGTGTGTACTTAGTTTAAAAATCTATTGATTTTGAAAATAACTTAGAAAAGGGTTAAACTGGGCAGTGGTGGCACAGGCCTTTAATTCCAGCACTTAGGAGGCAGAGGCAGGCAGATTTCTGTGTTCGAGGCCAGCCTGGTCTACAGAGTGAGTTTCAGGATGGCCAGGGCTACACAGAGAAACACTGTCTCGAAAAAAACAAAGAAACCAAAAAAAAAAAAAAAAACAAAAAAAAACAAAAAAGAGTTAAAAATGTTTCCTACTGGAGAAGTTACCTTTGAGTACACAAACTGTCTTCCTAGTATGCAATATTAGTGTCTGTTACAGTGTTGAGCAGAAGAGTGTTCAGTGCCTAATTCTTTTATAGGACTTAGACCAAGCATTAGAAGTGTTGGAGTTCATTTTTCAAAAATGTAAACAAAGCCAAACTGATGCCTATGGTGTGGGCTAAATGTTCTCACGCATGTCACCCTGCGTGTTCATTCTTTTTCTTTTTAAATTTTATTTTATATGTATTTTGTCTGCCCATATATCTGTGCACCACATGTGTGCCTGGTCCTCAAGGAAGACGGAAGAGGATGTTGGGAGCTGGAGAGATGGCTCACTGGTTAAGAATGTAGGCTGCTCTTGCTGAAGACGGAGGTTCTTCAGCACCTACATGGTGGCTGACACTCATCTCTGATTCTTGTTCTAGGATCTCTTCTGAACTCAGCAGGCACCATGTGTGCACATGGCTCACAGACACAGATGCAGGCAAAACACTCATACATATAAAATCAATCAATCAATCAATCAATCAATCTAAAGGAAAAAAAGATTGTTGGATACCCTAGAACTGGAGGGATACCCTAGAACTGGAGGGATACCCTAGAACTGGAGGGATACCCTAGAACTGAAGTTACATATAGTTGTAATCCTCCACATGGCTGCTGGGAACTAAGCCCAGCCCAGGTCCTCTAGCAGAGCCCAAAGTGCTCCTAACCATTAAGCCATCTGTCCAACCCTGAATTTTCTTTTCTTTTCTTTTCTTTTCCTTTCTTTTCTTTTCTTTTCTTTTCTTTTCTTTCCTTTCCTTTCCTTTCCTTTCCTTTCCTTTCCTTTCCTTTCCTTTTCTCTCTTCTCTTCTCTTCTCTTCTCTTCTCTTCTCTTCTCTTCTCTTCTCTTCTCTTCTCTTCTCTTCTCTTCTCTTCTCTTCTCTTCCTTCCTTCCTTCCTTCCTTCCTTCCTTTTTATTTTTATTTTTTTGAGACAGGGTCTCTCTACTTAGTCCTGGCTGTCCTGAAACTCACTACTGTGGACCAGGCTCACAGAGATCTGTCTGCCTCTGCCTCTGCCTCCCAAGTGCTGGGATTAAAGTGTGTACCACTGTGCCTGCCTCTGCATTTGAATTTTCATTCACATTCGCCTGCCTGGATATGCAGCTGCTTTAGAGAGTGTAGGCTGCTCTTGCTGGAGTCTGAGGTTCAGCAAGAACTGAAAGCATTCAGTTAAGTCATTATTCCTCAATGCAGGAAGTGATGGGAGCCAGGACTGCTAAGTCTAACGACTCAACTGCTCTCTCTGGGAAAAAAAAAACAACTCATTTTCTTTTTTCTTTTCTGGTTTTTTGAGACAGGGTTTCTCTGTGTAGCCCTGGCTGTCCTGGAACTCACTATGTAGACCAGGCTGGCCGCGAACTCAGAAATCTACCTGCCTCTGCCTCCCAAGTGCTGAGATTAAAGGTGTGCGCCACCACTGCCCGGCTCTCACCTCGTTTTTAACTACATTGCTGATTCTTGTTTTTGTTTTTGTTTTGTTTTGTTTTGTTTTTTCTAGACAGGGTTTCTCTGTATCGCCCTGGCTGTCCAGGAACTCACTCTGTAGACCAGGCTGGCCTCAAACTCAGAAATTCACCTGCCTCTGCCTCCCAAGTGCTGGGATCAAAGGTGTGCGCCACCACGCCGGGCACATTGCTGATTCTTAAAAAGAGTCTGTTTTCATAAAGTGATATGGAGTGGTGGTGCACGCCTTCAATCTCAGCTCTGGACAGGCAGAAATAGGCAGATCTGTGAGCTCTAGGGCAGCCTAGTCTACAGAGCAAGTTCTAGGACAGCCAGGGCTACACAGAAAAACCCTGTCTCAAAAAACATCAATCAATCAATCAATCAATCAATCAATCAAATCATTGAAATTCAACCTTAACAGAAAGGTACCAGCTGAAAATAATGGCTCCTTTGTGCTCCCCTTTCCCACAGCCTCTCTCTTTCCAAAGGCAGTTACTGTCAGCCATTTCTTAGATCTGTGCTATTAATCTATGTTCTTATCCACAGCATAGAGTCTTTAAAATTCTCTTCTCTAAACTTGGTGTTCTGTGTGAAGTGGTTCCTGTGACAGGGGATGTACCATGACCTATGATTCTAAATAGCTGCGTATCCAAGCGCCTTTGACTGACAAGTAAGGGCAACTCCATACTATACCGCACAGACATGGGCAGTTAGTTCATCTAGAGAGGGAGGCAGGCTCACACTCTGCAGCCTGACTGCTTTGAGCCTTGTTTGGATGGCCACACCTTACCCGGTGGCCAGCACAGAGTTGTCAAATCTTCGAATGATCCGAATGTTGAGTACTCGTCAGAGTTCAGAGTTTGTCAGATTTTAGAATTTTGCAGACTGAGCTTCTGTGATCTGAAAATCAAAAAGCTGACTTACTCCAAACTCAAAAAAAAATATTTTGGGTGTCAGTGTAATAGTAAAAGAAATAAAATAAAACTTTGTTCTGGGGGCCTGGAGAGATGACTCAGTGGTTAAGAGCAGTGGCTAGTGTTTTGGTGGGCCCAGCACTCACATGATCGAAGGCTCTCTTCTGGTCTCCGCGAGCTCCAGGCTCGCAAGTTATACTTATAGGCAAGCACCCACACACATTAAGTTAGTTTAAAACCTTTTAAATATGACTTGGATTTCATAGTAGGATGAATTTGGGAGTTTCGGCTTAGGGATGTTCAACTAGCACCTGTGTATGACAGAATAGAAGGCAGGGAACAGGAAGTTAGCAGGAAGAGTTTCCTTCATGTACCCTCCATTTTCAGGAAGAGACTTCCTGAGAGCTCCAAGGCGATCCTTTCCGTGCTGTTAGTGCAGGCATTGCCTTCTCTGTCACCAGCAAAGGAGGCAGCTCCGTCCTGACCCACTGTGATGCCAGAGTGGCAGCTGACAGGATGGGGATTGGGCTGCCCACTGTCTGTGTTTGTCACAAGCAGGGGCACCCTATTCCCTGCCTCTTCCTGACTCTGCTGGGCTAGCTTTGGGCCACTTTGAGAAGAACAAAGGAAGAAGGCGTTGGGAAGAAGGGTGCTGTTATCACTCCAGTCTGTCCTATTGTGCTCCTGCCATCTTGGGGCCTCCTTTATTCCTCAGCCCAGGTTCAGATTCCTCTCTCCCCTCCCCCTGCCTGTGGACCCTTGGTCTCTGTGTTCCTGTCTCTCACTCTGCCTCTGCTGCTCCGTTCCCTTCCCACTCTCAAGGTCAGAACTTAGTCCTGTAAAGCTTGGCTTACCTGTGGGCTAAGTGAGGTCCAGAGGGCCAATCCTGAGTCAGTCAACACTTAGAACTTAGCCAGGAGAGGCCTCAAGGGTGAGTTGAGTAACTCCCTACCCTGTATGGAAATCTCTCCAAAGCATGCCTGACCTTGGTGCCTATGCCCTAGCCTGAAGGGAACTCAGTGGCTTGTAGCAGGAATTCATGATGAGGCCCTGGCTCTGTGTCCTTTCCACATGCTCTGGCCACTACCCAGGAAGGACAGGCCCAGTCGGATCTGATAGAGCTTTTCAGCATATCAGGGTGAGAGAAGAGTCCTGAGCTAATGAGGCCCTTAGGAAATGACTGGGGGAGCCAGGCAGTGGTGGCGCACGCCTTTAATCCCAGCACTCGGGAGGCAGAGGCAGGTGGATTTCAGAGTTCGAAGCCAGCCTGGTCTACAGAGTGAGTTCCAGGATAGCCAGGGCTACACAGAGAAACCCTGTCTCAAAAAAAAAAAAAAAAAAAAAAGTAAATGACTGGGGATAATTTATAAAAGAGGAGCCCTGCAGTGCCTTGGGTGGCAGGGAGGGCGGGAGGGAGGATCTATGCTTGCACTTCATAGTGTCCCTGAGGGCTGCACTCAGTCTGGTGAATAGCAGGGCAACCCTGCCAGACATTTCCTGTAGGAAAATGTATTGCCGAAGACTTTAGACATTTATACAAGATTTAAAAACATCTCTCAGAGAAGGAGATGGAGAAGGATTCAGCTCATTTAAACACGTCATCACTTCAGAGACCATAGGGAGATCAAGGACACAGAGGGGTACTGTTGCTATAGAATCTGTGTGCTGTCAGAGTGTTGTTCTCAGACAGGCAGACCACCTTTAAGACAAGGTCACATCTCCTGATGACCTAGCTCATTTAGATCAGAGACCAGAATAGTCTCCTGTGAAGTACGGTCGTCATTAGATGATTTTTAGGTGATGTAAAAGTGCTCTGTCAGGGAATGGTCAGCTTCTTGCCAGATGTCATCAGTCTTGATCAATATGCCTGTTGTTACCAAGTCCTTACCTTTTGTTCCTTAAAATAACACGTGGACTCTCTTCCCCCTTTGTGATTTATTGACTTATCGGAGCATCTCCTTATCCAGATCACTGTCATCTTCCTGAAAGAGGAGGAGACACGCTCTTTGCCTCTCATCATTGGCAGCAGCATCGGAGGCCTCCTGGTCTTGGTTGTGATTATAGCCATTTTGTTCAAGGTCAGTTCTGCTCTTTTTGTTTGTAAGAAGGCACCGGGCTCTGCAAGTGGTTTCAGTCCTTATGAGAACAGCTAACCTCAGACCCAGCGCACCAACCCTGGCCTTGTCCTTCCTTCCTTCCTTCCTTCCTTCCTTCCTTCCTTCCTTCCTTCCTTCCTTCCTTTCTTTCTTTCTTTCCTTCTTTCTTTCTTTTCCTTCCTTCCTTCCTTCCTTCCTTCCTTCCTTCCTTCCTTCCTTCCTTCCTTCCTTCCTCCCTCCCTCCCTCCCTCCCTCCCTCCCTCCTTCTCCTTCCCTCCCTCTCTCTCTCTCTCTCTCTCTCTCTCTCTCTCTCTCTCTCTCTCTCTCTCTCCCTCTCTCTCTCTCTTTGTTTTTGTTTGGGTTTTTCGAGACAGGGTTTCTCTGTATAACCCTGGCTGTCCTGGAACTCATTTTGTAGACCAGGCTGGCCTTGAACTCAGAAATCCACCTGCCTCTGCCTCCCAAGTGCTGGGATTAAAGGCATGCCACCACTCTTTTCTTATCCTGTTTAGGCAAAAGAACCTGGCAAGTTCTCTCTGGGGGGGAGGGGAACCCTGCATTGAAGTATTTAGCATTACAATCCATAGCAACAGACCATACTTAAACAAGCTGGAATTGAAGTTTTTGAGCTCAGAGAGATGTTCCTAAGGCTTTCCTGATTGTCACCCCCTTTAAAGTCCCTATCCCAGAGTCCAGGCTCTCTTGAGGCCCTCTCCGACAAGGCCTATGTCTCTCACAACAGTAAGCCTTGCTTTTTTTTTTTTTTTTTTTTTTTTCTCCAGACCAGTTGAACCATTCCCTAAGTAGGTTCACGACTCTCTGTTGTGGCACACACAGCTACCCTTGCCAGGAGGGCCAGTTTCCACCCTCTCACATTTCACACACGCTTCCGGGAAAGCTTAACCAGGCTCCTGCATGCTCTGTGCTGGCTTCAGTGCCCAGCCTGAGAGCTCCCTTACATTTGGCAGTCAGGACACCTCAGTGCCATTTTCCCCATTCTTAGATTCTGAGCTTCTAGAGATGGGAGGCTGTGTGCATGCAGCCTGTCTGTCTTCAGTACGGTGGGCTGTGCTGGACACGCTCCCGGAATGGGTTAGATCCAGCATTACTGACTGAACCCATAGCACTCCCAGCGAGAGGTGCTTAAGTCCTCTGGCGGCTGGCTCAGAGGTCAACTCTTGTTGGCGTATGGACAGCCCAGAAGGGACTGGAAGGATGGAGAAAGCTCAGGGGTGGGGGTGGGGTGGGGGTGGGGTGGGGGTGGGGTGAGGGTGGGGTGGGAGAGCCTAAGAAGCAGGAATCTGGGGCTGTTTAGCGACTGGTTTCTGAAGCAGGCTGCTACCTCGGGGTGCTCATGAGGCTTATCCATTCTTTGTTTCAGTGTGGCTTTTTCAAAAGAAAATATCAACAACTGAACTTGGAGAGCACAAGGAGGGCCCAGCTGAAGGCTGACAGTCTGCTCCAAGATTAGCCCCCTGCTTCCTCACCGGAAGGAGGGAGTTTGAGCCAGTCGGAAGCCGGGATGCCCCCTATCGGGGCCCCTTACTCTCCTTAGGACGATCAAGCAACATCAAAGAACTGTAGAGTGTTGTTCATAGCCACACACTATGCCCACAGTGTCTTGTGAATTGAGCAAAAGGGAAACTTAGGATGTGTGCTATTAAATACATTTACTTTTACAGCAGTGCCTTTAATGAGCACGGTTCCCAGTTTGCCATGCGTTTTGATGACTGATAGACCAAAGTCTTATTCCTATTAAAATATTAATTATATCATTTTTTTATGTTGTTTGAGACATAGTCCTTATTTGTATATAGCCCTGGCTGCCCTGGAACTCACTAGATAGACCAGGCTGGCCTTGAACTCGCAGAGATCTGCCTGCCTCTGCCAACTGAGTGCTAAGATTAAAGGGGAGCACCATTGTGCCCAACTTGATTCTTTTATAGTCTTTTAAACAAAGATTATTTTCTTTTTATGTAAGTGTATGTGTGTGTATCTCTCTGTGTGTTTGTACTTGTGTGTGTGTATCTCTCTGTGTGTTTGTACTTGTGTGTGTGTGTGTGTGTGTGTGTGTGAATGGTCTTGAACTCAGAGATTGCCCTGCCTCTGCTTTCTTGAGTGCTGGGATTAAAGGCGTGCACCACCAACCTGGGCCCTTATCTGTTCAACTTACTGCACTCTTTTTAAGATGTCCTTGTTGTTGTTATTATTGTTGTTGTTATTTAGCTTATTGAATATACTGCAAGAGAGCAGAGGCTTGGAAATACATTATTTTAAGGTAGACTTTTCAATTGATTTCTTGGTTTTCAAGGTCCAGTCGCCCAACACAGGCTGAGGGCAGAGGGGCCATTGTTTGCTGCTTCTGCCCAGGGCCTGGGGTGGGCCTGGACTAGCTCTGCCTGCCCAAGTGCTGGGATTAAAGGGGTGCACCACCACGCCCTGCTTGTTTAGAGCCCTGGAAGACCCTGGCCGTTTGGAGTCTTTCTCCTGTCTTTCAGTTTCGAGGTCTGATATTCAGGCTGGAGAGCCAGCAGGGAGAGAGTGGGCTGGCCCTCCTTTTTGTTTCCCAACTGACTGTCAGCAACAACTGGGGGCTAACGCTTTGAGAAGTTTGTCTCTTGAGTGTGGAATTCCCTCAGAGGATTAGCCTACTGCTTAGGATGATGGACCCACTAACTAGGTCAAGGGTTCTGGCTTTCCTGAGTCACAGGCCTCTCTTTGGCAACCTGCTGAGCCCTTCTCCGTCTTTCTTCAAGCATTGTTTTACACGAGTGTTCCAGGAGAAAAGCTGACTTTCACAGTGAACATGTCGTAGTTTGTCAGAAGATCTTCACTCACACAGAGACCACAGAGACCGCCATCGTTGCAAAACGCATGAGGATTTTATTTTTTCAACATGTTGGGGAACCCCCTCTCAGCACGCAGGCCGGAGGAGAGACCCAGAACAAAGAAAACACACTTTTTATACCTTTGTAAGGGCCGGATATAGGCACCAGGGTAGTTTGGCTTATTTTAATTGGTGTAGTCAATAACCTTTTTAGACATTGGTTGGTTTGTAGAGGGTGACTCTCATCTTGTCTGTCCTTGAGTTTTTTAGTGTATAGCGGGGCAGGGGAATTGTTAATTTTGTTTTGGAAGCTTAGTAATTTTGACCATTAAAACTATGTTTTTATATTTGTTTAGTCAGCCAGCTTTTTATCTGACTTTGTACTTGGCCTGCTGGTACAGTTTGGAAAGTCATTTTGAAGGGGGGGGGGAATGTACTGGGTAGTCTTGAATTTATTTTGGATATTACAAACACAAAGATCTATCCACCACCTGGTTTCCACCACTAACATTGTACCGTGTTTTCTTTGTTACGTGTTTTCCCATCTGTCTGTCCTTGTGTGTATTAATTTTTCATTAAAATTTGTTTAGTGTTGGCCATTGTTTTATGTGCATGTGTGTGTGTGTGTGTGTGTGTGTATGTGTGTGTATATATGTGTGTGTGCGTGTGTGTGTGTGTGTGCGCGCGCGCGCGCGCGCGCGCGCGTGATCGCATGTGCATGTTTTGGTAAGATCTTATGTAGCCCAGGCTAGACTCAGTTCTGTAAATAGCCGAGGATTGATAGAAGGCTTCAGTGGTGAGACAGGGTTCTTATGGGACTGCAGATGACCTTACTCAGCTTTATGGGTCAGCACAGAAAAGAATGTCTCTAGAGACAGACTATCTCTCTTTGGGCAGAAAATTTCAGGAAGGAGAGAGACTGTAGGAGAGACATGTGGGCCATTGCTGTAACAATTTCCGCACCCGTCCATAGAATGAATAGCAGCCAGTCTTTCCCCCGAGGAAGACCCCTCAATTACTCACGGGAGAGAGGGTTCCCCTTCCTGTGTGTGCTAATAAGCACGGTCCCCTCGGCTGAAGACTCTGGTCTCTTTCTGTCTTTTGTCTCTTTTGCTGCCTCAAAAACCTAACTAGGGTGGCTTTGAACTCTTGATCCTCTGCTTCTATCTCTTGAGTGCTGGAATGACACTGTTCTATTGTGCCTATCTTTCTTTGTATATTTGTATCTAAAAAAAAGAAAAAAGATTTGTAGCCCAACAGTGGTGGCACATGCCTTTAATCCCAGCACTCGTGATGCATACGCAGAAGGGATCTCTGAGTTCAAGTCCAGCGTGGTTTACAGAATTAGTTCTAGGACAGTCACAACATACATACAAGTGAAACCTTGTCTCAAAAGACAAAAACAAAAACATTTATTTTTATTTTATGTGTATGAGGTTTTTTTCGTGTGCGTGCGTGTGCACACACACACAAGACATGAGATTCCCTAGAACTGGAATTACAGTGAGTTTGAGCCATTGTGTGGTTGCTGGGAATTGAAACTGGGTCCTCTGGAAGAGCAACTAATACTCTTGGCTGCTGAACCACTTCTCCAGCCCTCTTGATGTACTTTGTCAAGAGAAAAATATATTAGAATATACTAATTAAAATACTTCTTTCAGTATTTAGGCATAAAGATTTGTTAAGGCATTAAAACAGCAGGTCTCATGACTACCTTACTTTTAAAATAGTGATGAACTTAAATAAAATGCACTCAGACATGTTTGTCATGGTATAATGTCACTGGTGTCTGGGTTATAGGTACTATGGCCTACATCCACAGTCAGTGTTAAATTCCAGTCAGACCACAGTAGTAGAAAGAGATGGCTCATTGACCAGTCTCATCTGTCCCCCACTCTGTATGCTCTGGTCCCATTTAAAGAAGTGTTCTTTGTGCATCATTTTTATCTGTTTGGTTTTCTGAGATAGGCATTTACTATGTAGCTCAACCTGCTATGTAGCTCAACCTGCTGTGTAGCTCAACCTGCTTAGAACTGGAGATCCTCCTGCCTCAGATTCCTGAGTGCTGGCCTACAGGACTGTGGCACCACACCAGGCCTGAGGCTTATACTTCGCGTGGTCTTATTTTTGTTTTAAGAAGAAAACTCGTCCAAGGTCACAAGTCTAGTAAAAGGTGGAGCCTTTGTTAAAGAAGGTATTTGAGCTGGCTGTGGTGTGCTGGCACGTGCCAAGCACTAGGGGACAGAAGCAGGCAGTGCTCTGTGAGTTCAAGATCAGTCTGTTCTATGTGGTAAATTTCAAGCCAGTCAGAGTTCCATGGTGACACCCTGTCTCAAAACAAAACAAAATGAAAAGCATTTAGGCCCAAGGTCTTTTTCTGTAGAAGTCTCACTGTGGACTGGACAGCCCCAGACTGAAGTGATGTTTTCCAGTCCTGGATAGCAATTACCCAGTTCCGTTAGCTTCACCCCTGAGAGCAGATGGTGTAGCTCAACATGGGACAATTGTGGTTTGGGCACACACTCCAGGTGACAAGGATATAGATAGTCTGGGAAGGTGCCAGTTGTGAGATCAGAGTTTGTGCACCTCATTGCACGGTGTCAGGGGGTAACCATGCACACCGGAGTCCTGACTAACCTGGTGCTTTAGCAGGCTCGCTGCTGAAATCCTCCATGAGAAGCACATAGAAATAAAGCCTGATCATTTTACACCACACACCTCAGCACAGAGGCTAAAGGAAGTTCATTCATTCATTCCCCATACAGTTATACAAGCCTTAGCCCTACCTGTTTCACGGAGGTTGACTGGTAGGTCATCACTCCCTATTCAGAGGATCTGGGCCCAACGAGTGACTGCAAGCAAGAAATCAGTGAGCCCCAAATTGTCCAGATCCTGGTGGGGAATTTAGAGAAGGGGGCATATGCCTGATGGAGTTGTGAAGCTGTGAAGGACTGAGGTGGGATCTATGTTGGAACATGAAGAACAAGAGAAGGTGCATGGAGCTGGAGAGATGGCTCAGTGGTTAAGAGCACCGACTGCTCTTCCAAAGGTCCTGAGTTCAAATCCCAGCAGCCACATGGTGGCTCACAACCATCCCTAATGAGATCTGACGCCCTCTTCTGGAGTATCTGAGGACAGCTACAGTGTACTTACATATACTAAATAAATTTTAAAAAAAGAGAGCGAGAAGGTGCACATGAGCCGACTGGACTGACGTGTGATTCTATGGAGGAATGTGAGGCGGAATAGGGAGAGGGGACATAGAAATCACGTGGAAGGGTCTGGAGAGCCAGCCACAGACACCGTGATATTTTATGAGAAATCCACTCATTCTGGGTTTGTTACCACTCCAGAGCAGTGGACTAGGAGCAGGGGTGGCTGTGAGAAACTTCACACAGGGAAAAATCCTTGCAGGGAAAAGAATGCTGATATCTCTTTAGAAGGTGCCATGTTGGAGCCATCAGTGCCTTGTGGCTTTGGCTGACTGTACTCAACTAGGAGTCATGTCTTTGTTTGTTTGTTTTTTTGTTTGTTTGTTTGGTGTTTGTTTGTTTGAGACAGGGTCTTTACAGCTCTGGCTGTCGTGGAACTCATGTAGAGCAGCTGGACTTGGACTCTCAAAGATCGTCCTGCCTCTGCCTCTCCTCCACTGGGATTAAATGCGTGTGTCACCACTCCGGGCCACTCTGGGCCAGTCATATATGCTTCTAAGTGTTTGGTACCTTTGTATAGTTTCTCCTCCGATCAGATACAGGAGCTAAGTAATACATACTAACCTGTCAATTAAGATGGTGTGGGAAGTATGCTTCCCACAATCAAATCTACTCAGGTTCAGTGGGTAAGGGTGGGTGGGGGTGGGGTGGGGGTTCCTGCAGGCTCTGTGGTTGGCAGGGAAAAAAATCTGAGTGAGGTAAGAGTGAAACTTGGTTCAGCCAACTATGTTAGCCAGTGCTGGGGCAAACATCAGGATTTTGGAAAAAAGTTTTCAGATGACAATTAACTCAGTCCTGTGAATACAACAAAACTTAAGACATGTTTATATCTTTTTTTTTTTTTTTTTTTTTTTTTTTTTTTTTTTTTTTGAGACAGGGTTCTCTAGGTAGCCCTGGTAGTCCTAGAACTTACTCTGTAGACCAGGCTGGCCTGGAACTCAAGAGATCTGCCTGCCTGAGTGCTGGGACTAAAGGCGTGCACCACCGCTGCCAGGTGCATTGAGATTCTTTGTAAAGTCCAACTGGCTTCTTTCATGAAGTTGGGTACTGTTGACTCAGAAACAGTGCTCACGATTTAGGTCTAGAGAGAATGACTGAGGTCAACACAACATCTGTGGAAGTCGGGATTGGCCTAAGATGACCCAGAAGCCTTGTAGGCTATTGTAAAGGACAGGTGACATACATGTCTCATAAGGATGGGCTTAGCGGACTTTGAAACAATGCTCACGATTTAGGAGGAAAGGGTCTGGGATAAGCATCAATCCTGGGGATACAGGTATACAGAGAGCAAAGATCACCAGGCTGTAACCTAGGTTCTTTCCCACCATTCATGAGGAGGACTGGTAAGCTTCCTTTGAAGATCATCCTTCCTTTGATGAGAGAAGCCTGCGTGTTTCACCTTTCCTGGCTTCTCCAGTGCTTATGTGTGCACCTCTTGCCCTCTGCAACCTGAGATGGATCCCTAGAATGTACATGGTGGAAAAAGAGAACACATTCAATATATTCCTCTATAACCTCTACATGTGCACCAGGGAACATGTGCACACACACACACACACACACACACACACACACACAGAGAGAGAGAGAGAGAGAGAGAGAGAGGGAGAGGGAGAGAGAGAGAATGTAAAAAATAATTTTTAAAAGGACAAGTAAAAATGAAAAGTTCTACCATGAAATACCTGTTATAAACTGTATTGGTCATCACTTAGTTTTCCCAGAGCAAAGGGACAACTACAGAACAGACTGCCCTTGGCAAACCCTTCCATCCATGCCTTTCCCACACTCAGCCCTGGGCCTTCCGGGATGCTCAGGACTGAAGGGGGGCTGCATCATTTGTAGAGAACTTTACCTAAGGCCATCTTTAAATCTCCTCCCTCCTGCTCCCTCCCTCCTTTGGGGCTGGGAACTAAAGCTCACCGTATGGAAGCAGCATCTAAACTTGTCTTCAAGATCTGAGTCATGTGAGAGTAGTGCTTTGGTTCCAGTTTCCTTCCAGTCTATGAAGAATGTTTTTTTTTTTTTTGAGATTGTATCTCTTAGGCCAGTGGGAGATTTTAATTCACTCCCCTTACTGCTGAAGTTAGGAGATTTTGGAATTTGTGGAGATGATCAGGTGACCGTTTCAAGCCACTGGTGGAAGTGATGATGTTACTGGCTACTCCCCTGCAGTCACCCCCTGCAGCTGGTGTTGTTCTGCTGGACTTCTGGAGGAAAGAGAGCCTCTCTCTCTCTCTCTTTCTTTCTCTCCCTTTCCTTTCTTTCTTTCTTTCTTTCTTTCTTTCTTTCTTTCTTTCTTTCTTTCTTTCTTTCTTTCTTTCTCTCTCTCTCTCTCTCTCTCTCTCTCTCTCTCTCTCTCTCTCTCTCCCTCCCTCTCTCCCTTCTCTCTCTCTCCCCCTTCCTCCCTCCCTCCTTCCCTCCCTCTTTCTCTCCTTTCTTTCTTTCTTTCTTTCTTTCTTTCTTTCTTTCTTTCTCTCTCTTTTTTTTCTTTCTTCCTTTCTTCCTTTCTTTTCCTGACACTTTAAAAAAAAGTTTTGTTTCATGTGCATGAGTATTTTGCCTGCATCAATGTATGTGTGCTTCGTGTATGCCTAGTGCTTGCAGAAGTCAGAAGAGGGCATGGCATATTTTGGAACTGGAGTTATAGATGGATGTGAGCCACCATTTGGTGTGCTAGAAATAAACCTGGGTCCTTTGTAAGAACAAGTACTCTTAAGTGCTGAGCCATCTCTCCAGTCCCAGGAGGTTTTCCGGATGGAGGGGTTATTCTCTTGCCTTCCATGGCACCATACTTATGAGCCTGCATAAGAAGCTGTGGTCTTACTGTGGCGTATTGGATGGGGCAGGATGTAGAAGGTTCTTCCCACATGGGAGCCTTCTGGAAAGGACTGCATAAACTGTGATAAGTGAATACACTTGGAAGTGAGGGCGAGAAAGGAATGCCCCGGCTTGTCTACATTATCTCCGTGTGAAAAGCCAAGCCAAAGAGGGTCTTGGCTCCTTCACATGACCAGACATAATATTCATAAGACACAACACTAAGTGCATTCCCCAGCTGTGCCCTGTATTTGCTTAAGCTATCTGCAAGCATCATCTCATGTGTTGCTTGCTTTAGTAGCAAAAATTAGAAGTGCCTAAATACCTGGAGCCTCCTGATTTTCCATTCAGACCTTCTGCATTTTAGTCTATAGATACTTAGCCTTGCCATCCAGAGTGGGTCAACAATATTTTCTCTTCTGTGATGGTAGAATTTGTACTAGAGAGAGAAAGAGAGAGAGAGAGGTGAGGGAGATCAGCCCCCAGCCCCCAGTGCATTTCCTTGGAGTGGGGCAGGGCTCTGTGTGATGTCAGTATGGTTTCTTTTCTTTCTTTCCTTTTCAAAAGAATTTATTTTTATTTTATGTACATTGGTGTTGTGCCTGCATGTATGTCTATGTGAAGGTGTCAGATTTCCTGGAATGGGAGTTATAGACAGTGGTGGGAACTGATAATTAAACCCTTGGAAGAGCAGCCAGCACTCTAATTGCTGAGACATCCCACCAGCCCTGTCACGATGGTTTCTATTGGAGACTGTCCCAGGACGCACAGCTGAGCGAGGTGGTACCAGGAACCAGTCCAAACCACATGGAAAATAGACTTTAAAAAGTGCCAGGTCTTAGGAGAAAGGAGATGATAGAAAAACAGAGGCCTGTCGAATCTGAGTTCTAACTCCCCATCGCTGCACAGTGTATATCCGAGCTCATCCAACCAGATGCAGGTTTGTGAACCAGAGAGGTGCTCTGGATGCTAAGCCTGTCCGTGACTTCCAGAGACCGTGCTCATTGTAAAGAGGCATGGTGGGCACTTTGTGGGAGGACGGATGAAAGGTGAAGAGAAGGTAAGGAGGGAACTTGAAGACTAGCTTCACCTCTGGCCCCTGGAAAGGACTCCAGGAGTGACATTTAGAAGTACTCTGGGGAGGAAGACAGTGTCTATGGGACCTTGTCCCCAGCAATGGCCTCCCTCCATAGTGACAAGACAGACACGCATGCTATACATTAAAGAGCCTTCAGCCAAAACATGTGAACCGACAGCCCCGGCAATGATCCAGATCTTGCTTTGGGAAGTGTGATGTGGCCTTTGTGAGAACCTTTCTGCCGGGCTCCCTAGATCTTTAGGCCACGGTGAGGGAAAACCTGGTCCTAGTTCAGACACAGGCTTACAAACAGTATGGTCATGGGTACATCTAACCTCTGAGTGGGAGACATGGTAGTGATGGTTCTAATCATGCGGAGGTTTGTGAGGATTCCACTAGGTAAGGAAGGCATTTATCAGGGCTCTGCAAGTACTGACTGCTCAGGAATTCTCATTACAACAGTAGGGACAAAGATCATTTTACCAGGGCATTGTGGGACTCAAAGACTCTTGACATGGGACTAGGTAAAATCTAAGAGAATTGTTCCTCACAGCAGGTGAGAGCTAGGGTTGGGGCTTTCAGACAGTGTGAGCGTAGCATTTGCTAGGCTTTAGGTTTGAGTCCCAGCATTGAGGAAGAGGAAGAAGAGGAGGAGGAGGAGGAGAAGGAGGAGGAGGAGGAGGAGGAGGAGGAGGAGGAGGAGGAGGAGGAGGAGGAGGAGGGAGTAGCAGGCATTAATTTTGGAAATGTCCTTAGACTTTTAATATCAATGTGCCGACCAGGGCGCTCCTCTTCCCTTGGGTACAGAGGCTACTAAATCCGAGCTGGTGGGCACGGGGAATCGGCCTCAGGGTGTAAAGACTGAGTCCAGTTACTCTGGGGTACAACTTAGATATATTTCCCCCAAAATTATTTTAACTAAACCACAGGGAGAAATAGGATCCACACAGTAATGTCAGATTCAGGCACACACTTGAAACACTAGCTTCAGGGGAGCATACCAACTCTGACTTCTTAAACAGACCCTGGTATTTTATTCTTCTTTTTCAATTACGTTTGTATCATTGGTTGATTTATATGCAGGTGTATGTCACACCTGTGCTGTGGCACAGGTGTGGATGTCAGAAGACGACTGTCAGGAATCGGGATGCTCCTTCTGCCCCGTGGGGCCCAGGGACCGGACTGAAATCCCCAGACTCGGCAGTAGGCATCTTTACCCTGAGCTATCTTGCAGTCCCTTTTCTTAGACACAGTAAATTGATGTCATGGCCAGCCAATGGCTATAAGATAGAGGCAACCCTTTCCTCTCTACCTACCCTTCAAGGTCTCTCAGGTGTCTGCATAGTTCCCTTAGGCATTGCATTCTGCTTTTAGCTAGCCAGTGCTTGTGGAGGGGGGCACGTTCTGTCCCCTCCAGTAGCATATAGTAGATTACTGAGTTGTCAGGGTCAGAGAGTAGCCTTGGCTACCTGTCCTCAACAAGCCTAGTAGACAAGTTATAGTGACATCAGAGGATGATGTATTCAGTGAGGATCAAGCTGAGAGATCCAGGAACCCCTAGCCTTCCTCCAGGGCTCTAACAAGAGGTTTAAAGAATGTGTGGTCCTACCTCTAACAATCTTGCTGTCTCTCCTGAAAGTAGCCTGAGAAGCTGTCAGAGCTATGTGAATTTTGTTTCTGGAAGATACCTTTAGCAGGCACCAGGCTTCAATGTTTCCTTTCTCCGAGCACAAGTCCCCTGGGAAGATGCCCTGGGAGCCAGTTTCAGTCATCTGATAGTCTAAGGGAGTGCACAAGCATCTCTTTAGAGTATCTTCCTGTCAGGACACTTACAACAGGTGCCTGGTAAAGGTTTGAGCAAGAATAGAAGCAGCAGGTGGAAGCAGGTGTGGGTGCATGCCTAAAATCCCATACTAAGGAGACTGAGGCAGGAGGATTACAGGTTTGAAGCTGGCTTGGACTACATAGTGAGACACTGTACTTCTACTGCTGGTCCCAATCTAGTGGGCTTTCTTTGCTCTGTGTCTTGGGGCCTTAGTACACACCAGGGTGTCTCTCAACAAATAGGCTCTAGTTGGAATCTGGAACTCCATTTGGGGGGAGTAGAGAGGTTCACCACAGGGACCTTCCTCTGGGTCTCTTTTGTCCTCCTCCCCGTCCCCCCTTCTCTTTCTCTCCATGCCTGTGTATGCACTATGTATCTTCAGGTTTACTTATGTGTCTGTGTAGATGGCACATGTGGGTTAGAGGGCATCTTCCTTTATAGCTCTCTACCTATTGTTTTGAGACAGTGCATCTCAATGAACCTAGAGCTGTTTCAGCTACTTTGGCTGCCCAGTGAACCCCCAGGATCTGTCTCTTTCTGCCCGCCCCCAGCACTAGAGTTGCAGTAGGAAGTCACACACTGTCCCAAAGGCCATAGCCAATACAGGAAGGAGAAATGTCATTTCCTCATAAAGGTTTGGTTGGTCTTCAGTCTTTTTTTTTTTAAGATTTTATTTTATTATATAATTAAGTACACTGTAGCTGTCTTCAGACACACCAGAAGAGGGCATCTGATCTCAATCCAGATGGTTGTGAGCCACCATGTGGTTGCTGGGATTTGAACTCAGGACCTTCAGAAGAGCAGTCAGTGCTCTTAACCACTGAGCCATCTCTCCAGCCCATCTTCAGTCTTTTTAACCAAAGAGTGCAGGTACAGCGAGGCCGCTACTTGACGCCGAGGTTGCCCTAGAAGGGCTGTGTACTTTGCTGGCTCCTCAGCAATAGGAAGAGAAGCACTATTCTCTCCGAGGGCGATTTTCAGTGACTATCATTGCTCCAGACGAAGCTTTTATCAGGGCAAGATCGTCAGATGTGATATCTCTGTTTCTATGACACCATCTTGATGTTTCAGGCAGCTGTGCTGTGGGGGCTATGAGATCCTTTACGGGCAAGTATTCCTCAGAGTATTCCTCAGAGATTAGACGTAACTGGAGGTTCTTACCAGCTCTCCAGCTGCAAACATCCACCTTCCCACTTCACCTCCTTATGCTGGAGCAGAACTTCGGGTGATGGGCATCTTCAAGGGTGTGAGATTGCTCCATTCCCCTTCAGCTATTAGAGAGCCACAGGAGGGGAAGACTGGGGTGGAGGCTGGCAGAAAATAGGACGCCTTCAGCTTCCAGGGTTGTGACTGGGACCTGATGGCAGGTCCTAATATGCTTAAAAGAAAGCAAGCCTGTTTAGTTAAATGGTAAATACACAGAACTAGCAAGTAGCAAGCATGTTGCTGGGCCCAGGACATAGGATTATCCAAAGCAAGGCTTCCAACCTCTTGGTCTTCTGGTCTTGTCTGGGGGTACAGTATGCAAGTTAAATGAAGTCATCTCAGGTACTTAAAGTGCTCTGCAGATAGCCTGGCAGAGTGAAGCACGCCTTTGATCCCAGCACTTGGGAGGTAAAAGCAGGCGGATTTCTGAGTTCTAGGACAGCCTGCTCTATAGAGCGAGTTCCAGGACAGCCAAGGTTACACAGAGAAACCCCATATTAAAAAAAAAAAAGTGCTGGGCAGAGGTGATTGGAGTGGGGGTAGGATGTATGAAAATAAGCCTTTTTGAGGAACTGGTTAGGTTGAGTTTGAAAAGTTATAACAACACATTGTTTCCAAATGACACTTTAGGAACAGAATGCAGAACTCTATGCCCTTTCCTAGAATGAATGGGAAATCCAAGGGCAAAGCCCAGGAATTTGCCTTTATTTAAAATAAACAAACCAAACCAAACAAACAGCCAAACAAACCAAAACAGTCATTCCTTCGTGTTGCAAAACTGGGGACCTGTTTCCTGAAACTTCTATTTTTTTGTAGAAGATTATACCTGGAGGACTTAAGCGTTTCTTCCAACTTCTGGAGTCTGTCGTTTCAGAGAGTGAACTTCCTATTGGGCAAGAGGGCCAGGGTCGGGAGCAGAGGTGGTGTGATGCAGAAAGTTAGTGTGCATGGCTCCTCACCCCGCAGTCCCTGGCACATGGACTCTCACCACACCCAACCCCTCAGTACAAACACAGCCGATCACCACACAGCCCCTCACCACATATAGCCCATCAGTATACATATATAGAGCCCTGTAACTGCTCACCACACAGCCTCTCACTGCGTATAGACGACCCGACCCATACCACAGGAATGGGATCCTACATCCTCTCTCATCCTACAGTTCCTCACCACAGACAACCTACGGCAGCCCATAACAAGTTCCAAAGCGCAGCTCCAGGTATCTCTTCTCCCTCCTATGTTGGATCAGACCCAGACGATGGCATTGGGCTCCTTTTCTTTGGGAACTATTCATACTCTAGACATATGTTAGGATCCCACGCCTTGGTGCCCTAGCCTAGCTCTCCCTACCCCGCAGTACCTGACTAGGACCTCTGATCCCTGACCCTAGAAATTTGTAGGGTTTAAATCCGCAGCCATAGAAGCGGTGGAAAAGCCCCTTGATTACAGCACACACAGGCAGCCAGGGACCTACCTATACATCTGCCTGACAGCATGAGTAGCGAGGCCAGGACAACAGGGAAAACAGTCATTACTGTCTATCCCTCCTCCTTTACTTCCTGCACTGTGGGTCCCTTCCGGATTCTGCCTCTATTTCCCCACGGGGTTCCTTTCGAGCGAGTCCCGTGGGAGGAGGTAGGGGCGGGCGAGACGCCTTGGAAAGCACCTTCCCCTTCTTCCTCGCCTCCGCACACAGCCAGTGGCTGGAGGCACAGCCCGGTGGTGTCACCGTGTCAGCGGAGGCGGCCTCATCCCAGGCTGGGCGCTCGCCGCAGTCAGGCTCTCCGCGGCAGCAGGATCCTCCTGGCCGCGCTGTGCTCGCGCCCGGGTCTGCGCGTCTGCTCTCCAGCTCATGCCCTTTGGAGCCGCGCGCCCCGGGACTGCGGCAGCGCACACAGAGTGCTCGGTTGGCTGCCGGGCAGCGGGAGGCGGCGGCGGTGGCCAAAGTGAGCTGGAGGCATGGGCCAGGCGGCCTGGAAGGGGTTCGTGTTGTCTCTGTTCGACTACAAGACAGCAAAGTTCGTGGTCGCCAAGAGCAAGAAGGTGGGGCTGCTCTACCGGGTGCTGCAGCTCACCATCCTGTTGTACTTACTCATGTGAGTTCTTGGGCACTTTTTTGAAACAAGGGTACATGGGGCAGGGAAGGTGTAGACACAGGGGCCTTGGGGGAGTCAGCCTTAAAGCCCGTGGATGTAAGGATGGGAAAGTAAAAAGGGGACACTGACTTGTTAAACGTGGGCGGCGGCAACTGGATACCTTGGTTGGAAGCTGTCTGTAGGAGCTCCTTCTCCCAGTACTGGAGCTTCCAGTGTTACAGCCATGACCAGGAGGCAGGGATGCCAGGACACTGGGCTTCAGCTGCCCCCCAGAGGCCTCCCTGTGTCCAGCTTGACAGCTGGCCCAGGCACCCAGCAGGTTATTTATAAGCATTGAGCATTACTGGCTTACTCTTGGTTGGGCCAACTCATGGGATTGGCATGTTCTGGAACTCAGGGTTAGCTCACGGGAATCAGGGGGGCAGCCATTCCAGCGTCCAGATGCTCTACTGTTTTCCCTTATTGCCATCTCATCTAGCAGGCTATAAGCCTACCAGCCCACGGGCAGTTTGATGGGGATTTAACAGCTTGGTCAGAGGTCTCCCTTGCTCCTAGGAAGAAAAGAGGGCACAGGTGAAAAGAGGAAGGCAGCCACGGTGGACAGCTGCGATTCACTTTCCTTTCCTCATTAAATGATGTGCAATTATGCTCCTGGGTGGGGGTGGGGGGCAGTCCTGGCCTAGCCTTGCTGCTTTCTAATGGCTTCTCCTGCCCCTCTCCCAGGCAGGGTTTCTCTGTGCAGCCCTGGTTATCCTGGAACTGGTCAGTAGAGCAGGCTGACCTCAAACTCAGATATCCTCCTTCCTTTACCTCTGGAGTGCTGTGATAATGGCACAGAGTGTGGGTAATGGCTGTGTTCTTAGTGTTTCCTGAATTTTAGCTCCAAGGCACTTGGCAGTATCCTACCTCAGGGCCTTTGGACTGCTGTTCCTTGGCCACCCAGTTTTCCTTCAACATCCTTCCTTATCCAGATTTGATTTCTCCCTCTCTCTCCCTCCCTGGCACTTCCATAAGTCATTTTGATTGGTTGTTTGCTCAATGTCTATTTCTGACTCCCTGAAGTCTGGGGATGCCATGAGGTGATGTCACACTGTGATGTCATTTCACTTGGCAATCTGTATGAAATGAGTAGACGAATGCTGAATGTTTGCTTCTTGTTTTGCACTAGAGCAGCATTTCTCTGCTAAAATGGAAGGTGTGCTCAAGAACCACAACTTTCGAGCCACGAGTGGTGGCAAACACTTTTAATCCCAGCACTCAAGAGGCAGAGGTGAAAGCCGGGCAGTGGTGGCACACGCCTTTAATCCCAGCACTTGGGAGGCAGAGGCAGGCAGATTTCTGAGTTTGAGGCCAGCCTGGTCTACAGAGTGAGTTCCATGACAGCCAGGGCTATACAGAGAAACCCTGTCTCGAAAAACCAAACAACAAACAAACAAACAAAAAACAAAAAACAAAAACAAAAAAAAAAAGGCAGAGGTGGGCGGATCTCTCTGACAGTTCAGCAACAGCATGATTTACAAAGCCAAGTTCCAGAACAGACAAGGTTCTTACACAGAGAGACTGTCTTGAAAACCACCATCACCACCACCACCAACGACAAAACAAAACAAAAAACCCACACCGTTTTCAGAGTTCCTTGTAAATGGGACAGTTTAGGATCCAGGCTCTCCATCTCTGCCCCAGAAATGAGGAAATGGTTGACACCTTCGTGACTCCCTGCGAGAGCCAGCATGCCATCATTCATGGCATGACAGGGCACTGGCTTCTTCCTCCTTTGACCCCTTTGACTGCTTTCCCCAGCTTCACCAAGAATGGTTAAGCTGGATGATAGCTAACTACGAGTTAGTAATTTGTGTGCATGGAGCTTTTGCTCTGTGCTAGCCTCCCTGTGACACAGATCACCTCATTTTCAAAGTCTTATCTTTTTAGGGGCCAGAGTGAAGTTGTGAAGTCTGGATGGTTAGGAGTGCTTGCTGGCTTTGCTTGTTTGCTATTGTTTTTGTTTATCTTTTAAAAAGATTTATTTATTTTAATATATATGAGTACACTGTAGTTGTCTTCAAATACACCAGAAGAGGGCGTCAGATCACATTGCAGATGTTTGTGAGCCACCATGTGGTTGCTGGGAATTGAACTCAGGACTTTTGGAAGAGCGGTCAGTGTTCTTAACCATTGAGCCATCTTTTCAGCCCATTTTTTGTTTTTAAATACTTATTATGTACACAATATCCTGTCTGCATATATTCCTACGCGGCAGAAGAGCATCAGAGCACCATGTGGTTGCTGGGAACTGAACTTAAGACCTCTGGACGATCAGGCATTACTCTTAACCTCTGAGCTCTCTCTCTCCAGCATGCTTGCTGTTCCTGTAGGAGTTCAGTTCCCAGCTGATTGGCTTACAACCTTCTGTAATTCCAGTAATTGCAGCCCCAGAGGATCTGACTCTTCTGACTTCCAACTGTACCTGACCTCACAAGCACACGCAAGCACATATAAGCACACACACACACACACACACACACACACACACACACAATTTAATAATATGTATCTTATTGGAAATGTGTGATATTATAGGCTGGAGAGATGGCTCAGTGGTTAAGAGCACTGACTGCTCTTCCAGAGGTCCTGAGTTCAAATTCCAGCAGCCACATGGGGGCTCATAACCATCTGTAATGGTGTCTAATGCCCTCTTCTGGTGTGTCTGCAGACAGCATCAGTGCTCACACACATAAAATACATACATACATACATACATACATACATACATACATTTAAAAAAAAAAGAGAAATCAAACTTTTTTGCTGTTCTGTTTTTGCTGCGTTTGTTTTTTGTTTTGTTTTATGAGACAGGGTTTCTCTGTGTAGCTCTGGCTGTCCTGGAACTTGCTTAGGAGACTAGGTTGGCCTCAACTCAGAGCTCCAACTGATAGCTAACTACAAGTTAGCCTCTGCCTCCTGAATGCCGGGATTAAAGATATGCACCACATTATTTTGTATTTATGTGTATGAGGCTGTATCAGTTTATGTGCACTGTGTGCTGGTGCTCATGGAGGTTAGAGGGTGTCAGACACCCTGGGATTTTACTTACAGTTGGATATGAGCTACCTGATGCAGGGGCTGGGAACTGAACTCAGGTCCTCTGCAAGAGCATTAAGTGTTCTTAACCATTGAACAATCTCTTCAGTCCTGTGGGTTTTTTTTATTACTTTACTTATTACATATGTGTATGGGTAAGTATGTGTCATAGTGCACATGTGGGAGTCTGTTCTCTCTATCATTCGTGTGGGATTAAATTCAGAACATCAACCTTAGAGGTAACTTTATCAACTGAGCCATATTGCTGGCCCTGCTATGTTTTCAGTCTAAAAGAATACGAGATTTAATTTATTTTTATTCATTTTCTTGTTTTTGGTGCAAAACCCAAGGCCTTATACATGCTAGGTAACCCCTCTACCCTTGGATGTCATATATATACATATACATACATATATATATATATATATAAATACACACACACACACACACACATGAGAGGGGGAGGAGAATATCTCACTGTGTAGCTCTGGCTGTCCTGTAACTCACTATGTAGAACAATTTGGCCTCAAGCTCACAGGGACACGCCTGCCTCTGTATCCCAAGTGCCGGGATTAAAGGGGTAGACTACCTCACCACCCAGCCATTTCTTTCTTTTTTTAGATGTACTAGTTTTATTATTTTATGTGTATGAATGTTTTGCCTGCATGTAGGTTTGTGCACCATTTGTGTGTCTGGTTCCCGTCCCTAAGGTCACAACGGGGACTGGAGTTACAGATGGCTGTGAACTACCATGTAGGTGCCTGGAATGGAAAAGGATGCTCTGCAAGACAAATAGGTGGTCTTAACCACTAAGCCAACTCTTCAGCCCCAGATTTTCTTTAAAAGATAGCATCTCACCCTGTACCCAGGATGGCCTTCAACAGTCTACTTTCCAGCTTTAGCACACTGACTGCAGAACGCATGCTTGCGGGGCAGGTGAACCCCTGAGCTCTTGCTCCCACCAGTCTAGGACATTCTATGGTTCTCACTCCAGCCTGGGCCTGGGCAGCCCTGTGACTGACACTGTTGGTCATGTTTCTCCAGATGGGTGTTTCTGATAAAGAAGAGTTATCAGGACATTGACACTTCCCTGCAGAGTGCTGTGGTCACCAAAGTCAAGGGGGTGGCCTATACCAACACCACGATGCTTGGGGAACGACTCTGGGATGTGGCAGACTTTGTCATTCCGTCTCAGGTCAGATCACCACCTGTCCCTGGGACCTGGGCTGGTGAGGTGTGGCTTGGGTGGGTCACATAGGAAGTGCCCAGAGAACTGCATCAGTTGTCTCCCTGGCTCAGGATGCAGACGGAAACCCTGGTGTCCCTGTCTCCCTTTCTGCACCAGGCCTGGCTTCTTTTGTTCCCAGTGGTCTATGTGTCTGTTGAGACCACATGGGGCTCAGGGTGACCTGGCACAGAGAACTCCTCCCTTATATCCTAGCAGCCCCGGGAATATCTCCTCAGCTTGTTCATAGCTGCCCTGGTGTAGAATCAGGGCTGAAGTCTGCACAGAATTATGGGGTGAGAGTGTTTGGGGTTTGTAAAGCTGTAAGTAACCCAAAAAAGATATCCACTTGTAAAGTATGAGCTCATCAGACAGATGGACAATGACCCCCAGTTTTGTGGCCCCCATTGTTCCCAGCCCCATGCAGAGGTCCACTTTCTACCAGGCTGAATCTTCCCCGAGAGGCCAAGAGGAGATTTCTCAAACTCTGTCTGGCTCCTCAGGGGGAGAACGTTTTCTTCGTGGTCACCAACCTGATCGTGACTCCTAACCAGCGGCAGGGCATCTGTGCTGAGGTTTGATTTGGCATATGTGTGGTGGGAGGGTTGGGAAGCCCTTGGCTGTGGTGACAGTCCCCCGGAAGCAGGGGCTTGGTTAGCTCCAAGGGTGTCAAGATACTTATAGCTACCACATGCTTTGGGAGATAAATGGGTTTTCTTATTTTTTTTTTAAAGTTTTACATATTTGTGTGTGTGTGTGTGAGAGAGAGGGGGGTGAGAGAGAGGAGGAGAGGGAGAACAAGAGAGGGAGAGAGGGAGGGAGGGAGAGAGAGAGAGAGGGAGAGGGAGGGGGAGGGGGAGAGGGAGAGAGAGAACTTTTCAGGAGTTGGTGCTCTCCTTTCACCATGTTTTTTCAGGGATTAAACTCAGGGTGTCAGGCTTTCATGACAGATGCCAGGTTAACTACCTAGTCACTTTGCCAGTCTGAGAAACAGGTTTTCAAAGGGCATGCGGCCTCAAGCCAGGGGGGAGCCCTCTTCTGTTTCTGATGCACCTGGTCCTGGGCTGGTGGAAACCTCATTAGCAGATCCCTCTCTTTCCTTGCAGCGTGAAGGCATCCCGGATGGCGAGTGTTCAGAGGACACCGACTGTCACGCTGGGGAGTCTGTTGTAGCGGGACACGGTGAGGGCCTGGAGTAGCTAGGGCTGGAGCAGGGCAAAGGCGCACGGACAGGAAGGCACACAGCATTGCCTGTCTCTCCTCTGCAGGACTGAAAACTGGTCGCTGTCTACGGGTGGGGAACTCTACCCGGGGCACCTGTGAGATCTTTGCTTGGTGCCCAGTGGAGACAAAGTCCATGCCAACGTGAGTAGGGTGGTCCCAGAGGAGCTGCCCACACACTCTTCCTTATACAGTGGGTGCTTACACCTGGGGTCAGAGGCCTCCCCCCTGCTCTGTAGGTTCAGGGGAGTCCTAGAGGGCAGGGGCAGGTCTCCTGCTCAGGTTTCCCTGGCCTGGTTTTCAGGGATCCCCTCCTGAAGGACGCAGAAGGCTTCACCATTTTCATAAAGAACTTCATTCGCTTCCCCAAGTTCAACTTCTCCAAGTAGGTGGGGGCTCGGCTATTGGAGGGGGAGGTGGGCCGAGGGCCCTCTCTGTGGCTGTGCTGAAGCCCTGCATGGTGTGTATACATGACTGAATAAACAGGGGTGCCCTTTCTTCTTCTTGGGGGTGGTTTCTGTTCTTGAGAGGAATAAGATACGAGGGGGGCTGGGGGTGGGGGGAGGCCATGTCTGGCAAAGGACCCACTGCTTCCTGCAAAGGGCCTGGGCTCAGCAGCAAAGCGTCCTACCCTTGTGTCATGGCTTCCTTTCAGAGCCAATGTGCTAGAAACAGGCAACAAACATTTCCTGAAAACCTGTCACTTCAGCTCCACCAATCTCTACTGCCCCATCTTCCGACTGGGGTCCATTGTTCGCTGGGCAGGGGCTGACTTCCAGGACATAGCCCTGAAGGTGGGTGATGTGTGCCCAGGGAGTCCTCCCTGGAGACCTGGGTGCTGCATTGAGAAGGGGAGGATGGAGGGGCCTCTAGGGTCAGGGTGATCCTGAATTGTCCCCTTGTCCTCAGGAGCTATTTTCAGAGTTAGTTGTGACACATGGTCTGGCTGTGTCAGGCACTCAGTAGGGGTTGGGGTGGGTGAGTGGGGCTGACTCAGGCACTCAGTAGGTGTTGGGGTGGGTGAGTGGGGCTGACTCGGAGCCCGCTAGGTTGTTTTCTGATCCCAGGGCATCACCAGAAACAATCGTAAGGAACGTATAGACGCCTGCTGATCTGCGTGTAAAGTGTGGTCCTGCCAGACCTCTGGCTGACTCGTGTGGCTCTCCTAAAGGGCTGCTCTGTGACTTCTGTCCATCTATGGATAACTCTAGCATTCATCCTGTCTTATGTATCAAGGGCGGTGTGATAGGAATCCACATTGAATGGGACTGTGACCTTGATAAAGCTGCCTCCCACTGCAACCCACACTATTATTTCAACCGTCTGGACAACAAACACACACAATCCATCTCCTCTGGGTATAACTTCAGGTAATGACTCTTTTTGTGCTACCTGGTGACCTCGACTCTCTTCTGTATCCTTTGCTGGGTCAAGTCCACCAGCGTTCTCAGGGTCCAGGGGTTGGTACTAAGCATGCTGGGAAAGCCCAGACTTTGTATTTGCCTCAGTGAGCAGGTCTGGGCATACTCCTAGAGCAGCTCTAGATCCTGTATTGCTGAGACTCCCCCCAAGCTTTGTAAAGGTACAGGCGGATGAGCGTCCCCTGTGCCCTGTCTCCCAGGTTTGCCAGGTATTACCGTGACCCTCATGGGGTAGAGTTCCGTGACCTGATGAAAGCATATGGCATCCGCTTTGATGTGATAGTTAATGGCAAGGTATGTGGCTCTTCTCTTTCCAGGGCCTGATGGTTGCTGGGTCAGGGAGGCTGGAGAGCCCCTGGGGATCCGGCGGTCCACCCTGCCTTACTCGTCCGTCTGTTTCTGTCTCACAGGCGGGAAAATTCAGCATCATCCCCACAGTCATCAACATTGGTTCCGGGCTGGCGCTCATGGGTGCTGTGAGTATCTCCCCTGCCTTACTGGCTCCCTAGGGACAGGGAAGTCACTAACTGCCTGGCAGTAGCATGCAGAGCCCAGAACCCAGGAGGCCTGTGAGGTCACAGGGACAAAGGTGATTTTTACACCGTGCCAGCAGCCCCAGAGGGCGTTGACTGCCTGTAGCCCTGGCTGTGAGCTTGAATGGTGTGGCACACAGGTGGATTATCCTCTAGTCCTGCTGTGGGCTGGGATCTTTGGGATCCCGTGTCTAAACATCTCCATCTCCGGTTCTGGTAATGGGAAACCCATTAGGCTATGCCGGTTTGGGCACTGTTGACAGTTGGGGCCAGGGACTTCTTTGCTTTGGGGGTGTTCAGTGCACTGTGCTTAAGAATCCCTGATTTCTACCCACTAAGTGTCAGTCGGCCCCTCCTCACAGCTGGGTTGCTCAAAAAGGAGGCTCCAGCTAAGAACTTGTAGTTCAAAGGATGAGAAGCAGGGGAGACAGTCTTGTAATCTTTTGGGGTGGGTGGTTAGCCACCCATTGTGGCTTCTATAGTAGGAAACGGCTGGAGCGTAGGGAAGGGCTTCCTGCAAATGGTACTTCCCTGGTGCTTCTGGGAGGAGCTTAAATGTGGGAGGCGCTGTTCATGCCAGCGCAGCAAATTCCATGCCATGGCTTCCTGGAACCTCTTCCCTCTGCCCGGGCAGCCCAAGCAGCCATGGAAGGATTTTCTATCAGGACCCAGGATCGACTTTGCATTAAGAGTGATCTCTAATGGGCAGTGATGGTGCACACCTTTAATCCTAGTTCTTGGGAGGCAGGGGCAGGAGGAATCTCTTAGTTTGAGGTGAGTCTAGCCAAGGATACACAGAGAAACCTGGTCTTGAAAACCAAACCGAACCGAACCGAACCGAACCAAACCAAACCAAACCAAACCAAACCAAACCAAACCAAACCAAACCAAACCAAACCAAACCAAACCAGAGTGGTCCCCAAGTGGAGCATTCCTGACTAAGGCAGTCATTTTTAGGATCGCTGGCTGTGTTGTGCATGCGTAGCTCTCTGACAATGTAGGGAGAGTCTGGAGGTCTGAGAACACGGCCGTGGACTGAAGGTAATGGGTGCAGCAGAAGGTGGTGGTGAAGGCTGAGAGAAGGAGTAGCAGCAAGAAGTTGAGGAAAACATAGATGCTCCACTGGGGCCTCCTCTGCCTTCAGTTCTTCATCTCTGCACTAAAGGTGGAGTAGCCCTCTGCTGGAGCAGGCAGGCATAACACACAACATGCTCAGCTCTGAGGCCTGTGCTCAGTGATTAGTCCGCCCTGATTGGGTTAGCTCAGGCTTCCCAGGGTTGTAGCATCCCTATTGTTGAGGTTAAGACTCCTTCCAGGCAGGGTACCAGAGGGCTCTGTGAACCATTACGTTGCCACTGTCATGTCTCCCTGTAAAGGACTAGGACCAGCATCCCTAAAAGCATTCCATAGACATACATGCTGGTTCTCACTCCCACCGGAAGCATCCTTTGCTCTTCTCACACAGGCCCTGTGGCTTGCTTGCTTGCTTGCTTGCTTCCTTTCTTTCTTTTTTTGATTTTATTTATTATTATATGTAAGTACGTACACTGTAGCTGTCTTCAGCCACACCAGAAGAGGGTGTCAGATCTCACTATGGATGGTTGTGAGCCATCATGTGGTTGCTGGGATTTGAATTCAGGACCTTCGGAAGAGCAGTCAGTGCTCTTACCCCCTGAGCCATCTCACCAGCCCCCTGTGGCATTTTCTGGTGACAACAAACCTGCTTCTCCTTATGCAATGCAATCCCAGGCCTCCAATTCAGCTCTCAAGACAGCCTGGGTGCTGCTCCCAGGACTGAGTGAATGCTACTATGTTCCACCCACTCCCGATCCTGTTTCCATTATAGGACTAGTGGCTCCACATCATAATCCACTTGTCTCTGGCAGCAGAGGGAGTCCCCAGGTCTCTGTAGTCTACATCCCTCTGGCACACCAGTGCATATCTGGCTGATGGTAGATTCTTAGCAAATGCATGTTGACATTATCAGACCTGGTCAGGGCAGAGAGGGGAACTTGATCCATGGAATCAGACAGCATTGCCCCAATCTAAGCGGTACCTGCCATGGGGTGGCTCTGTTCTCTCAGACATCACCCCTTTCTGGACTGTCTTTTCATCTTTCATGTGGTGCCCTGCTCCTGGGCTGTGGCAGGCTCCAAGCAGTATGAAGCTAGGATTCTGAGTCATAGCTCCCAACTCTTTTGCAGGGGGCTTTCTTCTGTGACCTGGTACTTATCTACCTCATCAGAAAGAGCGAGTTTTACCGAGACAAGAAGTTTGAGAAGGTGAGGTAAGTTAACCTTCCACTCTGTGGCCCAAGAGGATCTCCCGCAGCCCCTGCCTTAGAGCCCCATCTGGCTAGTCCTGGGTTGGGTGTGTATGTGGCATGCTATGAGAACCTGCTTCGTAAGACTGAACTTGGTTCAGAAGACCCAGGGAAGAAGAAGTCTCCTTAGGTCACACGACAGATTTCTTTATAGGCTCTAGCTTACTGGAGACATGAAGGAAGAAGTGTGTGTGTGTGTCTATGTATGTGCACTTAGCATGGGGACATCGGACAGCATGGGAAGGTGCTGAGTCTGCAGGAAGGGAAAGGGGTTCTTGCGTTGGTCTTGGAGAAGGGACTCTGGAGGAGTTGGGACTAGAATGAAGAGTTGGGTCAGGTAGCATGTGCTTCCTCAGCCCCAGCAACATGGACTATGGGTGCAGGATGGACCTGTATGGTTTGTGTGCACTGCCCCAGATGTAGTCTGAACTTAGCTGGTCTAGCCCCACCTGGCCATAGGCTGCTTTGCTGGAGGAAGGAGCCTGGCTCAACTGAGGGTACAATTCTTGGCGAGTGCCCCAAGGAGGTTGTGGCCATATCTTATGCAGGGGTCAGAAGGAGGAAGATAATGTTGAGGTTGAGGCCAACGAGATGGAGCAGGAGCTGCCAGAGGACAAGCCACTGGAGAGGGTTCATCAGGACGAGCAGGCCCTGGAACTGGCCCAGAGTGGCAGGAAGCAGAATAGCAACTGCCAGGTGCTCTTCGAGCCTGCCAGGTGAGGGACTGGCTTCTGCGGAGGGTGTACTTGGGATTTGCTCCAGAGGGAGTCTCCCAGGCCTAGGGTGGTCCTTCTCCCGGCCCTGTTTTCCCTCCTTGCTAAGGTTGGGCATCCTCCAGCTGGGAGCTGGGTCAGGGCAGGGAAGCAGCTGAGAAATAGCCTGGGATGGAGCAGAGTAAAGAGAGAAAGGTGGAAGCTGAGGGCTGTCGCAGCGAGGCCAGACTGAGGGATTCTAAGCATAGCTATCCCCGGAGCTGTCACTGCCTGGCTACCTGAGCTCCTTATCTACAGGTCCACCTTGCTTGTCTAGCACAGCCCCCTATTGCTGTGGGAGGCTCTGTGAGTCCCAGCCCTCAGTCTGAACACCGTCATGCATCTGAGCTGCAGCTAAGACAGTGTTCTTTCTTCTCGGCTATGTCTTCCTGCTCACTGACAGAGAAAAGCGACAGGCCATGCCTGCCAGAGTTCCTGACTGCCTTCTCTCTGCCTCTGTGTGCATCCCTCCCTCAAGGTCTGGCCTCCAGGAGAATGCCTTCGTGAACATGAAGCCATCACAGATCTTGCAAACAGTGAAGACGTAGCCAGAGCTCTTGGCAGGGAACAGATTCAAAGATGTCTGGGCCAGGACAGGCCAGGGCTCTGAACTGGGGAGAGGCATCTCGGTGGTGCCGGCTCAGGATGTGGCTTCTGAGAACAGGTCCTTCAACTCCACCCAGCTTGGGTGGGATCCTGCTGCAAGATTTGTTTCATGGAAGGCTTCCTGGTGGCCAAAGTGGCTCAGGATGCAGGAAGGAGGCCTTGGGGCAGGCCCTCAGGGAAGGGGCAGGCCTGGGGTTTCAGTGGTGGGTTTCTGTTCCTGACTCTGAGCCCAGCTGGACACTTGTTTATTTATACAGGCAGTACACATTTATTGGTGCATGCTGCATTTTAGTCCTATCTGAGAGACTTAAAGGCGATGCTGACCTGGCCCTAGGGTAGGGGGCACACAAGTTAACTCTCACCAGAGACATCATAGTCAACCCAGCCAGCCTGGCCTTCCTCCAGCCTCTAGCCAAGTCTTTGACAAGTCCCCGCAGAGAAAGACGGCTGCTCAGAAAAAGCTGTTGGATGACATCCAGGGGACACTTAGCTCCACCCCCAGATGTTAACAAGTAAAGCTGGCCAAGGAGGCACCTGGAAAAAAGCTTAAGGGGAGAGCAAACACTCAGGGCTCCTAGGTAAGACTGGGGAAGGAAGGCAAGCCAGCCACTACGGGAAGCCTAGCGTGGCTCTGGAAACTGACTTACTTGCCCAGGTGAGACATGGACTTGTTTGTGTGGTTCAGCACTTGCTGTTTGGTTGGTGCTGGGGGTCCCTGTCTGACTTCCTTCCTGCTCTCAGAAGCCCAGCCTTGATGTGCTAATGAGATAAAGGATAATTTTCACTGAAAAGCTGTTTCTGACCTGTGCCCCAGTTCCTTCTCCCACTGCATCTCATTTCATGGAACCCAAAGTGGGGTCCATGGACCAGCATCCATGCTCTAGAGAGCCTGACAAAAGTGCAGGGCTGCAGGCCTCTCTCCTTAATCCTTCTCTTATGAGTTTCTTCAAGTTCCAAAGTGACTTGCAAGCACACTGTTGTCAATGTCAACTTGGGTGACTTACACATGCTGCCCTGAGGCCAAGAGGGTCCCTCTCCCATCCCCACCTGTTTTTGTTTGAGACAGGAGATCTCTATGTAGTCCTGGCTATCCTGGAACTCTCTATACAGACCAGGCTGGCCTCACAGATAACTGCCTGCCCCTTAAGTGCTGGGACTAAAGCACCTGGCTTCCCATCTCCACTTGGAAGACAGCAGTATGCTCATTTTTTTTTTTTTTTAAATTCAAACATTTTGATGAGGTTAATACCTAATCTAATTCAAAATTTAAAGGTTCAGACATAGAAGTAGCCAGGCATGGTGGTGAACAACTTTAATCCCAGCACTTGGGAGGCAGAGGCAGGCAGATCTCTGAGTTGAAGGCCAGCCCAACCAATGGAACTAATTCTATGCTAGGAAGGAGTATATAGTGAGACCCTGGTTTTTATTTTTTGAAATAAGAAAAAGACAACCTTTTCTATTAACCCTTTCATTTTTCTGAGGAGCATCTGGCCACCTGGCCATTCCTTTGGAAAATGATCTATTCATATAAGACCAAAGACACATTTAAATACAGGGCTGAGGAGCAGGCTCACTTTCATCTATCCCGTGGATATCTGAGTGCCTCTTTTGACACTACAGAGCTTCTCTCTGAAAAGCAACCCACCACATGGAGAACCCTTACAGATGGTAATCAGAAGGGGCCTGGTAGTTGGGGGAGGTGGCATATACCTGTAGACTCAGCATCATGAACCAAATAGGGTGCTGGGGGCTCAGAAAGACCAGGGATCTTACTCCAGTTGCTCACAGGGCTGCCCACTCTGCCAAAGTACCCCACACCCCAACTTCTTGCCTTCTGCATAACCTTGATTAAGGTAGCTCATCCACTGTATGGAAAATAGCTTATATTAAAAACAAAATAAGAAAATCCAACAAAAACCAACCCACCAAAACCGGCAGGGTCTTCTGTAGCCCAGACTTGCCTTGAACTCCTGATCTGAATTACAGTTTCCACAGGTGAAACCAGGCTTTTAACTCAAGAACTGAGTCAGGAACTTGAACTCCTAAACTTGGGGAAACACTTTTATTCCTTTCTGGGCACTGCTTGGCTTATTGGCTACAGTCTTAGCCCAAGAGCTCCTTCCTATTTTGACCTTCCAGGATCTGAGGAATTCTTTGCGTAAGTCCCTAGCCTAAACTAGGCCATCTAGTATTGTCCTACAAGTTATCCCATACCTTTGGGAACATCATGATGTGGGCCAACAAGAAACTGATATACTGGGTGCTGTCAAATGACAATCAGCCATGAAAGAGCACTATAACTTGGTTTTAAAATAATAAGAGGCATGAAGTTTTTCCCTTTAGGGTTACCCCATGTAGGGGAAAACATTTTTTTTTTTTTCAAGACAGGTTTTCTCTGTATATCCCTGGCTGTCCTGGACCTCAGAAATCCGCCTGCCTCTGCCTCCCGAGTGTTGGGATTAAAGGTATGCACCACCACGCCCAGCAGGGGAAAACATTTTTCGAGGTAGAAACAAGAAACAATAAGAAATGTATGACATTCTGTTCCTTGTTATCATGAAGAGATGCAAATCAAAGCGTGGGGAATTTTAAAAAAATTACATTTATGTGTGTGTGCCTCAGTGTGCTTGTGAAGGCAGAGTTGGTTCTTCACTTAGACCACGTAGGTGCTGGAAGATGAACTCAGTCATCAGGTTGGCAGCAGGCACCCTTACCTGCTGAGCCACCTTGCTGGCCCCAAGGAGACTCTTGAACAGATGCTAAGACAAGGAAGGAGATGGCTTAGTGGTGAAGAGAACTTGCTGTTCTCTTAAGAGAAGACTGGAGTTCTATTCCTAGCATAGCTGTATCTCCAGCCCCAGGGGAGCTGATAACTCTGGCCTCTATGGGCACTTGCATATACCCACCAACATGCAGACATAAAAACTGACAGAACCATTACTTTTCGTTGGATAAATGCTGGGAAGCATTTGACATTAACTGACCCTCTGCTCAAAACTGATAGGTATATAAAAAGTCATTACATATTTTTAAAGCAGCCAACATTAGCAACAAATTTACTGTGAGCCCTTCCTTCCCACCTAAGAGAAGTCCCCGAGGAGGTGGGGGCTATATAAACCACGCATGTCAGGATCTTTAGAAGTGGGCACTCTGTGACAGGGAGGAAAAGCTGTGACCTCAGCTTCTTGGAATGAGAGGCAAGCCTGTGGCCCAGGATTCAGGCCTGGGTGCCCAGGCACAGACCATCTACAGCCTGAGAAAGGTCTTAAATTCAATTTCTCGTAACTTTAAAAAAAGGGGGGGGGGGAAGCCATTACACATTGCTTCTACAGTTTCCTCTAAATGCTCATGGAATCAAGGCCAACTTCCTCCATGGGCCTTTACTACCTGGTCAGGATTGCCTTATGGCCTAATAAAAGGCTCTTCTTCCTCTTATATTTATCTGGCTGTTATTTAGCTTTCTAGTCTCAGATATAATGCTATTCCCTCAAGCACTCCTTGACTCCATCCCCAAGCCTAGTCCAGACCTGGTGCTTTTGTGTATTCTTTCATGGTATCTATATTATCTGTAAAGCCAAGTTAATGCCATCTCCCCAGTTAAGACTACAAATTCCATGCGCAACATGTTTACTACAAGTCTAACACAAGTATTTATTTTTTCAGTTAAACATGTATTTCATTCTAAAACCCTCCTCTCAAGGAAGGATTATGAATGAACATATAGTCAGAGGCATTTCAACTGAAACAAACTCATTTGATTAAATGTCCACATAACCTAATCGCCAGAGGACAACGATTTAGAAAAATAGCTTGCATTTTTTGTTATAGGAAAGGCGACTGGCTAAACCTGGTGTAACTGGAACTTAGCTGATTTCACTCACGTGGGAAAGCAGTGGTTAGTGGGAGGGGGTGCTAGAAGAGGACTCTTACCCAATCCAGCAAAAGCAAACAGACTTGCAACTGGACCTCGGCCCTGCCCCCTTCCAGACGAGCCACTTCTGGCAGAGACAACTAACTTCTCTGTGCTTCAGGTTTTTCATTAACAGAAAGTTAGCAGTAACATCTCCATTGCTATGGCGAGAATGAAAACACACAATGCCGGTACACAGTGAAAGCTTAGTAACACGAACTGTTACCAGTTCTTAAGATGTTAACGTTAAATTCTCTCATGTATACTCTAGAGGTCCCTTTGGACTTACTAGGCGTTAAATCCAAAAAAATATACAGGCTGTGGCCTCGTACTTGCTCTCCAGGGAGCAAATCTTGGCGACTTCAAAGCTTGGCTAAGCAAGGAACGACAAGGTGTCACACTTCATTTAATCTGAAGAATAATATTACAGGCTCTGTCTTCAGATATAAATTATAACAGTACAGAACAAGCAGCGAATTCCAACAATTTAAAATCTAAGTAAGTCTACCCGGTGTTAATTCTGGCAAGAGCCTTGCCGATCTGTTTTAAAGTCACCCCTGCCCTCATTTCAGTAGACGTGCACCATGCCATAGAGGAAGGTCCAAAAGAGGACGTAGGTGAAGAGGCCTCCAATGAGGCCTCCCGTAAAGAGAGGTCTTCGTGACTTAAAATATTTGTTCCACCTCCTTCCCGCTTTGAGAATGAGGAGCAGGGAGAGCAGGACGGAGGCAAGCAGGTAGAAGATGAAGCCGTAGAGGCCGGTGAGGCCGAGGATGCCGGCGGTGGCCCCGGACAGCGCTGACACTGAGGTCCGGCAGTAATCCAGGACCGCGGCGTTGCCTCGCACGGCTGCCTCGCTGATGAACGGCGGCCCTTCCCGCTTGGCCACCACCGCGGCCATCGCACCCGCCGGGGCTCCGCTTCTGCCTTCACGCCGACTCACGCGGAGCTGTGGAGAAAACCGAGTTACAAGTGGAGCCCGAAGCCTGGCGAGCTGAGCGCACGGCGCCTCCTCCCCCTGGGACCTCCGACGCCGTGCTGGGGGCCTCTGACCTCCACTGCACGCCGAAACTGAGGCTCGGGCCGGCCCGGGACAGCAGCACATCAGCACACGCCCGACAGGCTCGCGGAGTTACCTGAGACGCCGCGGCACACAGTCCCTCGTGTTCCCTCAGACAGGAAAAAGCGGAGAGTCCCGCGCCGCCATCTTGCGCTGGAGGCTGCTGGGAGGGCTCGGTTTGCGCAGGCGCACAAACTCCGCCCCACCCTCCTACGCTTGCGCCTCGGGCGCTCTCCCCTCCCGCCCCACTTCAGCACACAAGTCCCGGGACTCCGGAAAGCCCAACAGCGCTCCAGATGCTGATTGGCTAGAGACTTCTTAAGTATTCATGAGGGGGCGGGCTGAGCAGGGCTGCCCTTTGTTAACCAGGGAGGGCGCGGCCGCGGGCATTCTCGCTGGGGGTCTCACCGGGCGCTGTCTCCTTGACAGATTTCGGTCGAAATGTCCTACACCCCGGGCCAGCCTGTCACCGCCGTAGTGGTGAGTGCGCTTGCGCGGGCTCCTTCTCCTCTTGGCTCACCCCCATTTCGCAGAGCGGCAAACTGACATCTAGACAGGCTGAGAAAGTATAGGACCCGGGGCTCCTGCGTATATTCCGGTGGCCGTTTCTGCTTAACAGTGCTGCAGCCTTCCCTGGCCTGGAGAGGTGGCTGGGACCTAAGAGCCTCCCGGGACCCTGGGCAGAGGCCAGATCCTGTGCACTGCCGCCGTCGGGTGGATACCTTTTACTAGGCGCAGACCGGGAGGACGTAGGAGAAAGGCTGGTCCGCGGGAGTGTTAGAAAACTCCCCTGCCCTGGGCCTCCTGTCCCCAGCTGGGCGGCCGTGGGGGGCGGGCGCCGATGTCCTGTGAGTCGCAGCCTCTGGAATGAGGAAGCGTTTCCTCTGCTCCAGCCGGCACACTGCCGCCGCCGCCGCCGCCGCCGAGCCGTAGGAGATTTAGGGGGTGGGGCTGGCCAGAGTTTGTGCATCCCCCTTCCCGCTTCTCATCCGGCCTCGCTGCTCTTGGGACAGACCCCTCGAGAGCTAAGGCTTGGTCTTCTGAACTTTTTAGGGTACTCAGCCCTTGATGCTTAGTGTTTGTCCTGTGCATGACACTTAAGCTTCTAGACCTTTCCAGGGCCTCCTTCTCGGTTTGTCTTGTGTATCAATCAGGTGTATTTGAATAGGCAACAGGATGGAGGGGTAGATGTTACAGTCTGATGGGGGCGCTGGCCAACCCTGAGCAGCTGAATCCCAAGAGAGAAGCATCAGTGCCCAGTTTCCTAAAAGGAAGCTTTTAGGAAGGACACAAATCACTCCCCAGACAGGGCCTTACTCTTAAGCTTAAACTGGCCTTGAACTTCTGGCAGTACTCCCTTCTTAGCCTTCCAAGTGTTGGAGTCACAGGTGTGACTTGTGTCCACAGTCCTGGAACTGTAGGGATGGGCCTTGTTAGATGGGTGTGTTGGAGGGTGGGGGCAACAAAGCTACTGATAAAGGTGGCTTGGGAGGGTGAGCTTCCGGCTAGGATATCCCAGTTTTTACTCAATTTGTACCAGCCTGATTTTTCTAGGATCCTTCACTGGCTGCCCCAGAAAGATCATCGAGTTTGACCCTATCTGGAAAAGGAGGGTGTAATTAGGACCTAGGGAGAGCCACTTTGCTGCCTGACTTCTCCCTTAAGTTAGGGCTTTGTCTCTTTTTGGACCTTGCTGGTGGAAGTGAAGGAAGGTGTGTGTGGGAGTAAGCCTGGAGGAGCTTACACTTTTGGACAGGAAGCCCCAGGTGAAAGGACCTTAGGCATCGAGGTTTTCCACCCTCTTCCGTCTTGGCAGGAGAGTCAGAGTCTTCCTTAAAGCTGTAAGACCACAGTCCTCCAATCCTAATGCCAGGTGCATGCCTGAACATAAGCAAGCAGAGCTGGCCTTTCTCAGTCTCGGATTGCTCATGGGGTGGAGGTGCCTCCTTCCCAGTCTTACCCCCTCAGGTAGAGTTAGCATCCTGGTTCTGTTCCGGCCATTTTTGTTAAAACCATTTCAAAAGCTGTCCTCTGAACTGTAGCCCCACTGATCTGCCTCCTGGAAGCCTGTGCAGATGACCTCTGACACTGCTCTACCTGGGTCGACGCTTGCATCTATCCTGACTGGTTCTCAGTCATCTCAATCTTCCTAATGCCACACCCTTTAATACAGCTCCTCAAGTTATGGTGACCCCAACCATAAAATCAGTTTCGTTGCTACTTCATAACTGTAATTTTACTAATGTTAAGAATCATAATGTTGCTGGGCAGTGGTGGCGCACGCCTTTAATCCCAGCACTTGGGAGGCAGAGGCAGGCGGATTTCTGAGTTCGAGGCCAGCCTGGGCTACAAAGTGAGTTCTAGGACAGCCAGGGCTACACAAAGAAACCCTGTCTCAAAACAAAACAAAACAAAACAAAACCAAACCCAAAAAACAAAAACAAAAAAGATTCATAATGTTAAATATCTGTTTTCCAATGGTCTTTGGTGACCCCTTTATAAGGGTCATTCGATGCCCCTCAGGGTCACGACCCACAGGTAGAGAAAGACTAGCCATATGCCAGGGTGCTCTGTTCCAATTCCTCATGATCAGTCCTTGTCTATGGATCACCAGTTGTAAGCAGCTCCTGTCCTCAGGCCTCTATCTCCCACCCATGAGTTATCCGTTCCCTTCCCGACAAGCTCCAGTGGCCGTTGTATCGTCGATGCCTTACCTTACTCCTAACTCCTCTTTGAATTCCAGTAGGCTCAAGATCGAGGTCAGGTGGTGACATGACCATTTCCCAAGGCTGGGTACAAATGATCCTTTTGTTAAAGCCTTTCCAAGTCTGGGAAGTTACCCCCACTTCTTTGTGTTGAAATTCTCAACATTGGGGGGTAACCCTGGTGGCTGGAGGATGCTTTCTGAGGGCTCTCAAAGAAGCCTGCATAATTGGAGACTTAACCCCAGAGTGTGCTTGAGAGAATCCTGGAATACTCTCTTACAACGGCAAAAGAACAGGTCCTGAGGATTGGAGAGATGCTGTGGTTAGGCCTACACCCTTCCAGTCCATACACACCAGTCTTCTTGGCCAGGGATCCCTTCTTTTCTCTTCTGTGCAAGTTTCTTCTCTATTTATCCCATGCACCTCCCGGCTTGCATGATCTCTGTCTGGCAGGGCTTGCTCAGCAATCTGAGCTGCCTTAGCAAGTGTCTGCATTTTCTCAGGGCTTGATCCTTTCTGTCCTGGGTGGTCCTTCCTCACGAAGATGAGTGTCTTTTCTATAGTAGCCACAGTACCGTCAGAATACAATGGGTATGAAAAGTTCCAGGCAAAGGGCTGTGTGTAGAGGTCCCTGTGACTGGTTTAGACCCAACCACCAACCTAGATAGGTAGCCAGCTGGATTTTTGCAGAGGGCTCTGAACTCTTGGCATAGTTCTAAGCTGGCCCAGCAGCCTGTGGTGGCTGCTGGGCATAGAGATTAGATCTTGCCCCACCCATCTACCTATCCATTACCCTCAATTTGCTTTTTTTCTTTTACCAGCAAAGAGTTGAAATTCATAAGTTGCGTCAAGGTGAGAACTTAATCTTGGGCTTCAGTATTGGAGGTGGGATCGACCAGGACCCGTCTCAGAATCCCTTCTCGGAAGATAAAACAGACAAGGTGAGAGGGCTCTGGTCCCAGACCTCCCTGTGGGGAACAGAAGCTGATCCTAGACTATCCTTAATGACCTGGTAGGATTAGGTAGAAGGCAAGCTGAGACAGCCTGGAGGAGCAGAGGTGGCCACTGTCAGCAGGCTGGAAAATCCCAGGGGCAGCTACAACTGATCCCCTCTTGGCCCAATCCAGTGACCACAGGGCTTTACCTGCACTGTCTTTTTCCAGGGCATTTACGTCACACGAGTATCAGAGGGAGGTCCTGCTGAAATTGCTGGGCTGCAGATTGGAGACAAGATCATGCAGGTACGGTTGTCCCAAAGGAGTAAAACAAGGTTTGGGTAAGAGGGGCTGAAGCACTTGGGGTTGAGGGTTGACCTAGGGTCAGAGAGGAGCAGCTCATCGGAATGGGTGTTGGACGCGATGCAGATATTGCATCCAAGGGAGCTGGTTATCCTGTGTGCCTCTGCTGGAATGCTTGGCAACTCAACTTTAGGGGGATATTCGCTTGGGTAGCGTGGGCCCCTCAAAACCCTGTTTCCAGATTGTAGAGGGTGAAGAGCCTGTATTTTCTCCTTGGGCTAGGTGAATGGCTGGGACATGACCATGGTCACTCACGACCAGGCTCGGAAGCGGCTCACCAAGCGCTCGGAGGAGGTGGTCCGCCTGCTGGTGACTCGGCAGTCTCTACAAAAGGCTGTACAGCAGTCCATGCTGTCTTAGCAGTCAGCCACCGTCTAGACTTGGGCCCACTGACCTTTTTGTACAGTGAGAACACATCCATGCTCTGTCTGTATCTAGTTCTGGCTTCTGCTGTGTGCTGGGCCCCAGCTTTGAGGGCTAACAGCTGATCCCAAAGGTCCAAGCCAACCTTCTTATCCCTCAACCTCCCAGCCCGAGGCCCTGGGACCAGCTCTTTCTCCTGGGATACTGAGGATTGGGAATAAGGCCTGGAGTAGTTTCCAGTCTTCAGTAACCATAGTAGGCCCAGCCAGAGACCTCCTATGGGTTCTGCCACAGCATGGGCTGGGCAGTCAGGAAACACCTCTGAGAGCTGCCAAAGCTTGGAAGTGCCAAGTAGGGTCCTTTTCTCCCAGTTTGCTCTGGTTGAAGGGCTTGGATCCTGCCCTGTCATCTTCTCAGTGCCTCTCCCTATGCTTCCCTCATCATGGTGCCCAGCCTGGGGCTGGACCCACATATGCCAGAGACAGTATGAAGCCCACCTGGATGAAGAGGGCAGGCTCCCACTCCCTTCATTCCCCTAATGGGTGCTGGCCTCCCCACAAGTTTCAAGACTGACATTTCAAGGCAGCTCTCAGGATTGCCATTTTTCTCTGCACCTGTGGGTCTAGCTTTTGTATTTTTTAAGTCACAACTTTGGTACAAAAGTTTTTATCTTACTGTTTGAATTTAGCTTACTAATTCACACACCTGGAAGCAGCAACTTGTAGCATGTGACCAAGCCAGTTGGTTACTATGGAAATGGGGCAGTATGATGGTATCCCATGTTCAACACTTGTGTCCAATAAACAACGCTGGAATTCACCAGGGGTTTCTGTTAGATGTTGGGGAGGTGTCTTGGAGGGTGGTATGTTTTAAGGATGGCTAACTTGTCCCCTGCTGCTATGGAGTAAAGCCCAACTCCTGCTAGGTTTCTTTGTCTGGAAACCATGTTTCTGGTGGTACCTTAGAAAGCTCACTGGGGACACATTGTGGCTTTTCAGAGACAAAGTTTGTGGAAACGTCTAGAAGCACCTTACTACAGTTATGGGAAGTCTGAATTATATTTGTTCTTACATGTCACTGTGGAACCTTCACGTGCCTCTGTGCAGCCTAGCTTCAGTTCCCACCTGAGTGGGGCCTCATGGGCACTCGGGTTCATCAGAAAAATGCAAGGGGCCAAGAACTGGCTCAGTGGTGAGCTGGGAACTCTAGGCAGATGCCGCTCAGGGGCCTGCCTACTGCTGCCAAGCCAGAAAAGGTAAAGGAAAGCCCAGAAGGCTCAGGTGTAGGTCAGTGATAGAGTACTTGTCTGACATGCTCAGGGTCCTGCGTTTCAGTTTTAGCACCCTCTCCTAAAGAAAAACTCCAGAATTTAAAATCTGTAATTAAAGGGTAGCACCCAATAACTCTCTCTTCCTTTTCTAATCTTTTTCTTATCTTTTTTTTAAAAAAAGATTTATTTATTTATTATATGTAAATACACTGTAGCTGTCTTCAGACACTCCAGAAGAGGGAGTCAGATCTTGTTACGGATGGTTGTGAGCCACCATGTGGTTGCTGGGATTTGAACTCAGGACCTTTGGAAGAGCAGTCGGGTGCTCTTACCCACTGAGCCATCTCACCAGCCCCTCTTATCTTTTTCTTTTCTTTTTTTTTCCTTCCTCTCTTTCCTTCTTTCTTCTCTCTCTCTCTCTCCCCCTCTCCCTCTCTCCCTCCCTTTCTTTTTTGGGGGGTGGTGGGTGGGAGGGGTGCTGTTGAACCCAGGGTCTCAAGCCTGCACTCTGAGCAAACATTCTGCCAGTGAGCCACATCCCTAGCTTGCCCTTTTTGAGACAGAGTCTTGTTCAAGCTGGCCTTGAACTTGTGGCCTTAGCCTCCTACATATCTGACATTACAGGTATATATTACTGTGCCCAGCCCAATAACACATTTTATTTAAAAAAAAAATCACTGAGTGAGCGAGCTATGGGCTTGACCAGGCTGTAATCTTGACTCTAGGAAACAAGACATTAAGTTAGAGATTTGTCAGTCTACAGAGTAAGATCTTCGTCATCCCTGCATCATGCCCCACCCCACCTGAACCTTCCAACCCCTGCTCACACCCACAGCTTGAGCATGCTGATGGAACCTTGGTACTGGCAGATAAGGCACTATGAAACAAACCTACCTGGCTCTGGCTGGGTAGGCATCTTGAACCCATGAGGCCTTTCCTGATCCAGTGTGGGTCAACATGCAGCCACCTCAAATCAGCATACTTCACAGCCCTATGTATTTCTTGACATAGGTAAGCAAGGTCCTCTAAGCCCCCAGGACTTGGTTCTGAAGGCCAACATAACCGCCTTCAGTGTCATCTAGTAAACGTTCCGAGTGTACAAATAAGAAACAAACCACCTTTTAATTAAGGACACACACACACGCCACAAAAATGAAACCGAACAAGAAAAAAATACAAAAGAAAGAAATACAAGGATCCCTCAATATTCGTCTTATAAGAAACAAAAGAAACAGATTGATAAACTCAAGGCACACCCTGGTTCCTTCCCTACCTGGCGTAGGAAGAATAATGGGATGAGAAGGAAGGAGGTGTGGGATCAGGGTGGGACCACAAGCAACATAGGAGGTAAGCCCCTGTGCGCTGAGGCTCCTCAACAGCTGAGGAGTTGGAGTCTCAGTCTGGGGCTGGGGAAGGAGGCCTCCCTTCCCATCCAGGGCAGCTTACTGATTGACTGATGGGCTTCTAAGGCACAGGCTGGTCCTGAGTACCTGCTCCATAGGTGTAAGGTTACGGGGAGTCTGGGGACTCAAGATGGTGCTCCATCCGACTCTCAGAAAGTGGAGGTAGGAAAGAGGGCAAAAGAAAAGCCATTTTAAAATATACCTTGGAGGTAAAATAAAAATAAAAAAGGTACTGTGGTATCTTTGTGTGCAAAGATCCGGAGGGCAGCAGGTACGGGTCCACTTCAGACCAATCTGGCAGGCACCTCAGGGATCAGAAATATACTTTACCAGGCACTGGCCTGGGCCTCTTGTTCTGCAGTTACTAGAGCAGCGTTATATAGAATGAGCATAAGGAAAGTGGCCCCGAGAGCAAGGACCCCAAAGCTTGATCCCACAGTTCTCTCCCCTCCACCACCAGCATCAGCACCTTCAAGTCCATGGGCCACAGCACCTGGCTGCTTGGTCTCTGTGAACACTGTGGTGGGACAAAGCACCCTTGGCTCTCCCAGTTGCAAGGTTAGCTTTTCAAGCTGCTCCCAGAAATATTGGTGCTTTGGGGCAAGGTCATCAGCTGCAAACATGATGCCCAGTTCTGGCTGGGATGGCTGTCTGGACCTGTGTGTGCTGCCTGAAGCCTTAAAGAGAGAGAGATGGTATATCAAGACGCAGGAGGGCTGGGTGCCTCCAGCAGAGGGCTGGAGCTTTAAAGTTGGGAGAGACTGCCTCAAGTCTAGCTTTCAGTCTCAAGCAGAGTCAGGTGTCTGTTCCAGAGAGGGAGTCCTCCATGGTTCAGGAGAGGCCTGGATGAAGACAGGCAGGCTGAGCTTAAGGCTTTTGATTCTTGAGGAAGAGAATGCTGCTCTTGTTGGCATACTGTTCCAGCCCTGTGTGCCAGCTGCTTCTCTGGCCTTTGCTGGATACAACCTTTCCTACCAGGGCCCAGGCCCTGGCTGTTTACACTGGGTCTCTGGATTCTAATTCAACTGGTCGTACCCTGGTTTCTTTCTGTACAAGTAGAAGTGCTGGATGAAGAAGACAACATCAAAGAAGATGGTGAAGACGCCAAGTCCGAACTTGGTTGGGTCTCCGAAGATCAATGTCCATTGGTCTGTTAATAACCAGAGGGGACAGGATATGGTTTTAGGCTCGAAGTTCTTAAGGCATGTGGATGTGTGGGGAATGTGGAGCCCCACCCCCCCCATTTGCCCAGGAACTGTAGAATCTAGGGGTTCCCAGGGAGCCCCCCTGTCCCGTGCTTCCACTCACTGTGTAGAAGTGGCTCTGGCGGACTCACCATTATTGTAAGACTGGAGGAACATCTGGAGGAGGCTAAAGCTGCCCCCTGTAAAATCGAGGAGCACACCGCCAATGCTCCAGCCCTTGGTGCTTTTGTAGTAGAAGTTCATATAGGCCTAGGGACGGACAGATGGAAGGCTGTGAGGGCCAGACAGAAGCACACACGCCTGTGACTGGTACTCCAAAGGAGATCTGTTCATTCTTCTCACTCATACACAGTGACCTCTGGGCCTTGACAAACTGTGGCCAGGAAGAGTGTGTATGCAGGGCAAGTGAAGCGCCCCTTTCCTGGCCTCCCCTTCACCATCTCTGGATTCCAATCGGGTGGGTGGGGGTGGGGAATGCTGCCTAGTTTCTCCACCTTTTAGAGTAGACACAGCCTTCTCTGGTTTTTAATTTTATGCATTTAAAAAACAAAACAAAACAAAACGTCTCTCCCTATGTAGCTAAGGGTGGGCTTGAACTCACGATCCTTCTCCTCGAGCTTCCTGGGCCCTCCGAGTACTAGGAATACAGGTATGTGCTACCATGTCTCACTGGAACTGATTCTTCTTCACAGTTCCCGTGACTCTGTCCCTGATCTCAGCCTGAGCTCCACATTATGTAGGAATGTGGCTGGGAGCCACTTTCCGGTGTGGAATCCGGCTCTAGCATTGGCACTAGGGCTATTGTAGAAAAGCTACTGAGTCCCTTAGTTCTTCCACCTGTAAAGATGCCCAGCTGCTACCTCTGATCTGCTGGTCTTTTTGGTCTCTTAGGCAATCCCCTCTTCTTGTTGCTTCAGCCTCAAATTCTTCCTTCAAACCCACAGTGCTCTCTGAGTGTCTCTGGCTGGTACCATCTCTTTTCCTACCATCTAGGAGGGAAGGCTTGGCCTTTTTTTTGGTGGTTTCCTGGTTCCTCTCCTGATCTTCCTCATTCTATCGTATACTCACTGTTCCCTCTCCTTAGTTTGGTAAAACCTGACCCACGAGAGCAGGGCTTGGGTTCGGTACCTCTTGCCTCTCATACTACCATCCGTATGGAAATGCAGGAAGGCTCTGGAGTACCTGTGGGAAATACTTGATCAGTGTGATGATGAGCTTGATGTAGGAGAAGCAGAAGAGGAACTGGAGCCATGTGGTGATACCGACTGCAGCCACAATCATGGTGACTAGGACAAAGAGCCATGCGAGTACCAGGAAGCCAATGGAGGGCCATGACACACGCTGGTTGCCTCGCTGAGGATGAGACGGGTGGGTGCAGTTTGTAGATGTGGATACAGAGGTTGCTTCAGGGTTTGGGGAAGGGAGGGCTTTGGACACAGGGTGAGTGGGAGGGGAGGGCTGGAGGCAGAAGCCTGGCCTTGGTATAGCCTGCATAAAGAAGGGGCCAAGGGCACTGGGGCTGTGTCTGCACAAGGCCAAGAAGGTAGAAGACAAAATCCGGAGATTACTGGGTTCTCTTTGGGTAGTGGGTGAATCAAAGCTGGGCTGGGATGAGGTGCAGAGTCCCCAACACCAGCCCCACCCCTTTATAATCAAGCTCTCCTGTTCCACCCATGTTGGGTCCTCCAGTCTCTGCTGACCAAGTTCCGACTCTGCAGAGCTGGACACCTCAGAGCTCATTTGGAGGGAGCAAACAGCACAGGGGCATGAACCCCGATATCGGAGGCCCAGTACCTGGATGAAGCCCAGGGACCTTAGAATCTGTCCCTACCCCAGATTTTCTCCAGACATGGCCCCCAAGTGAGGCCCCTTCAGCTGAGTGTCACAGGGAAGGTATAAGAAAACCAAGCTTCATGAAAGTCACACAGCCCCTGCTGAGTGTGATGTGAGGAGGTGGCACATGATGGAGGTGACTGTAAAGTTGTCCCATCAGGCGTGCTCCTAGGAGACACCAGGGCTTCTTAAAGGTACCTTAGTCCATGCTGAGATACCAGACAGCTTTTCAGTGACAGAGATGAATCCAGGTTCCTCCTGCCCTCCCAGGAGTTGGCTTCCCACTGGCACCCCTAACCCTGGGCCATTCCCATCTGCCCATAGTTTCCCTTGCTTCATAGTGAATGACTTTGCCTTCCACTTTACCAAGGAACCTGACTTACCCTTGGCCCACAGATACCATTTTCCTGACACACTCCCTCAGTTATGCCAGGAACGGGACAGCAAAGTCCACCCCAGATCCACTCAGCCATAGAAGGCTGGGGGATCATGCCACCATCCTTTCAAGGCACGTGGGTAGAGTTGGGTGGGGGTTGGCTTAGGATACCAACGGCCTCCAGGTCACCAGGCCTCATCACTTACCTCATACAGGCAGCACTGCAGGATGACAATCAGGGTGAGGGCGACAGCATGCAAGCTGAAGAAGGCATCATTACTGTCGACGGGGTTCACACCATTGGGGTATTTGAGGAGAAACTCCTCCTGTTGGGGTGGGGGTTGAGGAGAAGCTGAGAGGTGAAGAGACACACAGTCATGCATGGGCTGGCGTGAGCCGTAGGGAGTGGGTGATACCGTACCTGGATATAGGGCACCCACAAAAGACCGATGTTGAAAACACTGTAGGCCACGAAGCCCGTCAAGTTCAGGGCCAAGAAATCAAAGCTGAGACCAATGACACTGAAGGGGAACAGACGGGAACAAAGTGGGTCAGGGGTGAGGCAGAGAACCCCTGGGATGGGCGTGGCATAGCTCCTAAGACATGGGAGAGGAGGCCTCAGCACCATCCTTAGAGATCTTGCCATTACCATAGCTGATGCCATTATACTGGCTCTCTTGAGAGCCTTCTCTTCCTACCCCCCCACCCCCCATTTCAGAGGTTTCTCCTGGAGGCCCTAGGAGAGGGAGCACCCACTTTCCTGGTTCACTGCTTGGCAGTCCTCTATGAGACCCAAGACCCTTGTGGCAATGTGAAGACAGGAGAGCCAGTCCTTGACCCCAGATCTACTTTTACTTTGCTAAGTCAAAGCACAATTCTTTGTCTCTGGGACTGAAAGCTGTATGTCATGATGCCCAGCCTTTCAGGGACAAGGGGCTTCAGGGCAGAGCATAATCTCCTACCCAGCCTAATTATACTTAGCTGAGAAGTTACCGTAGAAAAGGGCTGAACTGGGCAAGGAACCAAATAGCTAACAGGCATAGAGAGGTATAGGGGGTGTCTTCCTGCAGCCTCACAAGGGCCTGCAGGGACAGCTATAAGCTGGGCAGGTTACCTTTTCCGTCTCCAGTTCTGGATCACTTGTGGGTAAAAGGAGACAGACCACGCCATGAAGTAGATCCAGCCAATCACCTGGTTTATGATGCTAACGATTCTGCTGTGTATCACCAAGAACCGGATCCTGGGGCTAGAAAGGGATTTGGGGTCAGGATGCATTTGGTGAAGGTTTGGGAGGAAGTCCCCATGGACATCTGTGCATGGCCACCCTTCCCCCTACGTGAGGTCACTTGGGTGGGGGGTGGGCACCAGCCTACCAGGTCTGGTTGGAATGATTTCCATGCAGAAAAACAGTCACTTGTCCAATATTTTGAGAAGTCACTTGGAAAGAGGCATTTTTCTCTCCGCGAGGCACTATAACCTGTTAGGAACACTGAATTTGATCTGTGGCTGTGTATAATTATAGGGTTTAGCTCCAGGCAGCAAACCAGAGAATGTGGTAGGGGCACACGGTGTTTGCTTCTCTGCTCTCTGAGAACTTGCTAACCAGCCATAAGAACCACTGGGCTGGCCAACCTGAGCCCCACCCCGCCAAGTTTCCACCTGGCTTTCTGAGCAGAACTGTAGGCTGGTTCTTGACCCTCCCTGGCTAATCACTGAAGGAGTGTAAGATAGCTGTCTTTGCCTCCTTGGTCATGCTACCTCAGTTTACTCATCTGTACATGGGGATCATACTAGTGCCTTCCTCATAGCGCTGCTTTAGATATGCTGTCCCTAAAGCTTACAGTGTAGAGCTGGGCACATGGTGGGCTGGGAGTGCTTCTATCATGATGTATTATTTCTATTCCCGTTACCAGGATGCTTGGTGAAACTCATCAGAGGATGTTTCCTCATGCTCTGCTTCAACTGCCTAACAGCAAAGCAGAAGAGGTGGGGCCACAAGATGTTTTTGTGGTCATTTCTGCTTGATATTTACCAAAAGCCCTGTTCCCAGAAGATGAGCTTAGAGCCTGCCTGTGCCATCTGATTTTTTTTTTTTCTTTTTTCTTCTTGGTCATCTTCCAGCCACACTGAAATCCCCTCAGAGAGGCAGGGAGCTGGATAGCATCTGTATGGAACCAAACTGTCCCACTTTCCCCAATCACCCTCTAGGTCCTACCCTCAAGCTATGTTGCCCTCAACCTATGCTGTAAGTACCATATGGATGTGACTCATTAAACAATAGTGTTTTTTTTTAAAGATTTATTTATTTATGTTATTTATATGATGCCAGAAGAGGGCATCTGATCCCAGGATAGTTGGTTGTGAGCCACCATGTAGTTGCTGGGAATTGAACTTATGACCTCTGGAAGAACAGACAATGCTCTTAACCACTGAGTTATCTCTCCAGCTCCACAATAGTGATTTCTTTCTCTGTCCCTTTCTCTAGTTTCCTAGGGCAGAGTCTTGATATGCAGCAGTCCCAGCTGTTCTCGGACTCACAGAAATCTCCATGCCTCAGTCTCCTGAGTGCTGGGATTGCAGGTACAAGTGTGTACATCTAGCTGCTTTCCCTCATACCCCACAACTCGACTTTGAGACCATCCTGCTTTCAGCTCCCAAAGGATGGGATGCAGGCTAGCAGGGCTTCCTACTGAAGACTCTCAAGGTCCTGCCAGGTCGATGCCAGTCATATAATACTTGCTACTATTGCTTTTAATCCCCAGAGTGTGGTCCAGGAGATGAGATGTGCCCTATGCCTACAAATGAGGAAAATTCTGTTGGGCTGAAGTCCCTGACCCAAGGCTTCCAGGCTGAACTCCTAAACCACCTGACTCCCAGGTTCTAACCACTGGCTTCTTATATCACAGGTACAGGACAAGGATGCTTAGCTCTGGACAGGGAGGGGACAGTGAAGCAGGAGACTGAGAAGGTGGGTTCAGGTGTTCATAAAGATCATCTTCCACAAATGCTTTGGCTTTGACTCCCATTGTTAATTAAGAAAAAAGCTTGGCCTACAATACATATCCAGGAAAGTGCACACATCACAGCTTGATGAAGTGTCTACAGATTGCAAACATTCAGCCTCCAGAACAAGAAATGAGAATCTCCAGTACCCCAGAGCTCCATTCTACCCCACTCCAGTCTCTTGACCCTGAGGATATCCACTGGCCTGACACCAAAGATTCAGTGCTTTGTATTTTATGTTCAAGGAAACTTAAAAAGCTCATTTGTGTGTGTGTGTGTGTAAAACTTCTTTTGCCTGATATTCTTGACTTTCATGTATTTTTACAAATGGATATCTTTACTTAGATGTCTACATCTAAACTAACTTATTGATGTCTGTTCTGAGAGTCTGCAGATCAAGCAAAACTTAAGAGTCCTTGCACCAGACCTGTTGTTGGGACTATGTCTTTCATTGTGTTGTATGCTGGCCTCAGCCCTAAAGCTGAGAGAGGGAGGGGGAGGGGAAGGGGGAGGGGGGGAGGGAGACAGAAAGAGAACAAGCTAGACACAGGTGGAGGCAGAATGAGCCAGAGAATAAGAAGGAGGCAGAAGATTAGAACATATTGCCAAAGTTAGTTTGAGACCAAGCAGAGCAATTCAGGAGAGGCTGAGAATGGGGCCAGTTTGACTCAGTTTGAGCCAGAACAGCTGAGTTGAAGCAGCCAGCCAGAGCTCAGAAAGAAGAAAGGGGGAGCTCATTCGGCAGTAAGTCAGAGGCTGAAAACACTCTAGGCCGAGACAAGACTGTACGGAGGCTAAAGTTCCCAGGACTAGGCCTTGGTTAGCAGATGGAGACTGTTAGCTTTGAACAAAATTATGTCAAGAGAATAAAAGTACTTTTACATGTGTGTGTCCGTGTGTGCGTATGCTGGTGCCAGGGACTAACACGAAAGCCTCACGTATGCTAGGTAATCAGTCTACACTGAGAACGCCATCATTTCCTAAAATGTTACGAAGTAAGGCTGATATTTCCTATCCGTGGATGTGGCAGGGCCTTAAAATCCTTTAGAACTCCTCCGTTCTCAGAAGCACCTTTGCCTCCGGCCTCTGTTTTGGCATCTGACTATACACCGTACCCTATTATTATTGACCATGGTTATGCTGTAGGATTGACCCCTATTCATCCTATTGGATGGATGAAAGCTTCCAAATTGTACAGCAGAAAACGCTCATCCTTGAAGAGTGCAGTAAAGCCCAAACCACAGATGTCTAGGATGATGGCATGGGGCGACCCCGGTGACTTGTATCCACAAGCTCTTAGTTAAAATGTGTTTTGTTGCCTAGCACGGTCTTAAGCGTGAGCGAAGGTCTGCTACTTACTTCATCAGGAAGCTCCACAATAGTCAGATTTTTTGAGCGAAACGTGACTTCAAAAGTGATCACCAAGGTCGAATTTAGTGGATGCCTGTGGAGGATAAGAGCCTTGTTACTATTGGGAAGTTGGACCCTGTATAGCAATCAACTCTCTGGATCTCACACCAGGCCTTCACATCTCCAGAAATCAGGACCAGCAAGGGCAACGTGCTCAGATTATACATGTCCAACCTCTGGGATTTCCGACACTCCAGGAGCCCTGGTCTGCTCCCCTCCAGTCTCCTGACCCTGAGGATAACCACGGCCCCGGCACCATGGAGTCGCTGTTTGTATACGTTATACACACGTGATCTGACAGCCCAGAGTTTTTTGTGTCTGGCGTCTTTTGCATGGCTTTATGCTTTACTTTCATTGTTCTCTGAGGGAATACAGTTACCTAGATATTTGCCCCTGAACTGGGAGAGGTTAAGAGGTGGAGCCCTGTTCTTGTGCTATCAGGAGACTAGATGTCCTTTGGGGTTAGGTGAGGTGGAATTCTGGCTCTGAATAACAGGGATGAGGGGGAAAGGCCTATGGTTCTCTGCCCCAGTGGGAAAGGCTCCTTCGGTAGGGTTAGGTCTGAGCAGGGTGTGGTGTGAAGGCCAGCAGGGACTGAAGGAGATGAGGCTCTCTGGGAGCAACCACGGGAGCCTCAAATGTGGGAAGGTATTTAAGGATGCCAAAGGGGAGGGGGCGGTAAGCATATAAGCTGGATGGTTTACATGAGGTAGGTGTGCAAGGCACAGAGGACAGAGCGGCAGGCCTGTGAGGAGGCCTGGGCACCAAAGCTCGGGGTTGAGATCAGGTTTTCCTGGATAGGTGAGGAATAAAGGACATTGACTCGGCCGGGAGCCATAGGCACGGTGGAGCAGCGAAGGCCACAAACATAGACCATTATCTTTTGGTGGAGGGTGAGCCAAGTCAGGGCCTTCAGGACGAAACCAGTAGGTGTCAGCAAGTTGGACAAAGGTAAAGTATGAGCTGGGACAAGTGGGACCCTTTGATACTGTCACTATGTCTGCTTTGGCAAGTGACCTTGGCAGTAGTTCAGCTTCTTGCCCCTTCCTCTTTAGAGTTCTGCTCAAATATTTATTCTTGGGAAGGGTCTTGGAGTCTGGCATCACCTGTGACCACCTGAAGACTCTCCTCTCTAGCGGCAACAGCTCATGTTTCTGCTAGACTCTGTGCATGTTTGACTGTGGGACCCTGTCTGAGGTCCAGGACGTGGACCACTTCTTCTTCTTTTTTTTTTTTTTTTAATGATGCCCTACAATAAAGAGGTAAGAACATCACAGGCAGACTGTGCCAGAGAGGCTGAGGACAGAACTGGGCCTGAGAACTCACCCAAGGGTGATGTCGACGTTGGTTGAACTGCCATTTTCCAGCTTCACGGTGGGAGGAGCAGTGAGACTGACAGTTGACTCTGGAAAGATCCAAGTCAGTGGCATGAGTCACCATCATGTCAGAGAGCTCAGCCCACAGGGAGAAGTGGGCACCGGGCCTCTGCCATCTGAACTCACCAGCCCCTGCTCAGTCCTGCTTCCTAGGTCTATTTCCAGGCTTACATTGTGCTCTTCCCATCTCTGCACGAGGGCCAGATGGCCACAGGCTAGAGGAGGAAGTGCGGGAACTAACTCCTCCTCCTTCCCCTCTGTGAACAATCTGAGTTCCTCAGAAACAGTCTAGGAACTATGAAGCCCAAAAGAAAAAAAAAAAAAAAAAGGACATCTGTGCTTGGAAAGGGCAGACTAGAACCATCTACCTCAGCAGATGGACAGTGAATGGGTCCCCTCTGAAAATTTGGTCTGGCCTCATTCTTGCATTCTGAGATGGGCACAGGCCTGGCTAACATATTTCTAAGGAACCTTCTGGGCTTCCCTGCAGACTCAGCTCAACCCATGCATGGTTCCTTTCCTAAGGCTGTCTTTCTGCTGGGGACTGGAAGATAGTGGCTAGGGATATATGCTTTTAACTACCAGGGCTTGCTTCTTGGCATTAAGGTGCTAACCCAGGAGAAGGTGGACAAGCAGGCCGCCAGGGTGAGGGAAGTAGGTTTGGGTCTTTGAAAACCATTCTGGGGTGAGGGGCAGACTGGGAGTGCAGCTCAGAGGTAGGATGCATCAAAAAAGACAGGAGAAAGAAGGGAGATCAAGTACCCCAGCACACTGTGGTTGCAGGGGATAGCTGGCTAGCTTCCTTGAGTAGTTTCTGTATTCTTTGATCTCCCCTGTCACTGTACCATCTCCAAACATGCTCAAAGCTTCCTGGCATACTTGCCCCTCTCACAGACTTCACATCTTAGAAGTCATGATCAGGAATCCAGACTAGGAGAGGAGAGGGCATCTTATGTAGCAGAGGGAGTGTTCAATATGGTAAAGATGGCTCTCATAGGGATAGAAGAAGCTGCGGGCCTCTACCCAGAACCCTCCACAGCATGGATGAAGAACTAGGACCTGATGTTTTAGAGCTCAGGTAGGAAGAAGGAGCTTCCATGTCTCCTCCAACTTCCTCAGTTGGTTTCTCTTCTTGATATTTCCACTGAGAGTTTTTACTCCTCTGTACGGACATTTTCTGGGAGAGTCACCTCATATCCCTGGCTGCTCACTAGTTTGAAACTCATACTTTTGGGCTCAGCTCTGCCACATCTGAACTGCTTTCTCCAGCTTGGTCCCCATGTATAAATGCAGATGGTGGCTGTCCCCAAGTTGCAAGTCTCCCAGATGTGACTCTTCATAGTACACAGTTTCAAGGCCCCTCACCTGGATGGATTACTCAGAGGCCTTAAATTTGTGATCCTCCTGCCTCAGCCTCTCATGTAGCTGGGGTTATAGATCTAAGCCACTGCTATTGGCTAGTACACAGTCTGCACCCCACCTTATCCTGCTGGGGCTTTTGGGACTCGGGGAGTGAGGTCTCCCTATGTTGCCAAGTCTTCCTGGAACATATGGGCATGACTCATCTTCCTCTCTCAGCTTCCAGAGTGCTGGGACTACAGGTACACCACCATTTCTGTTATTCTCGTAACCCCCACTTGATAATTATCACAATAGGCAATGAGTAAATTTCAGTCCTATTTTAAATCAAGGAAACTCCCTCTAAGACTAAAGGAGTCCCAGTCCCCCCCCCCCCCCCTCCCGAGCCAGAAACGACTGAACAAGAACTCAATGCTACTCTTGTTGGCTTCAAAGCCCAGGCTGTTACCACTAGACTGAGCTGCCACAGGCTCCACTCAAGAGTCAGAAACGGCCGGGTGGTGGTGGTGCAGGCCTTTAATCCCAGCACTTGGGAGGCAGAGGCAGGTGGATTTCTGAGTTCGAGGCCAGCCTGGTCTACAGAGTGAGTTCCAGGATAGCCAGAGCTACACAGAGAAACCCTGTCTTGAAAAACAAAACCAACCAACCAACCAACCAACCAACCAAAAAACCAAGAGTCAGAAACGACAAACTCTGGAGGACTTTCTGTTGATCCGTTGTCCTTGATGCTGATGCCCCCAACAGAGAAGAAAAGTCTGGCAGAGTGAGGCTGGGATCCATTCCAATGCTAGGTTCTTACTTTTACAGTAGCTTCCACTGCTCCTTCATAGAGAGGAAGTGAATAAAATGGAGGCCCTATTGTGGTCCTCCTTCATCTGTGTCTCTGTCTATCATCTGTGTAATTGGAGTACAAGCAGGATTTGCCATTATCTCCTAGGCAGAATCCCTATGTGCTCATGCACTCATTTCCCAGAGAGATTGACTCAGTAGAGCCTGGAGGGCTGAGAGTGGCTGGGGCATCCCTCTGGAGAAAGGTAGCATGGCCAGGTCTCACGGTCTGACAGGCCTCATGGTCTGAGGCCTTTTTTTTTTTTTTTCCTTCTTCAAAGATTACTTCTCCAGTAGGTGTGGCTTCAAAAGAACATGACTGACAGTTACCAAACCTGAATGAGCTAGTCAGATGAGCCATTCCATGGCCATCAAGAGGACAGACAACCATAATGGTGGATGTAGCCAGTGTGTGCAGCTTCAGGGAACGTGTGTAGGATTTCTAGGGTATGCCCTAGATTTGCTGGAAATTGTTAATGAGGGGATTTAAGGTACGTTTGCTTTGGAGTAACAACCTATCTGATGATTAAAATGGGTCTGGGCACTGTGAATACTAAACACAGCTATTTACAGAAGGAGAGATGTCTTGGGTATTGCAAGGATGTCTGGGATGACAACAGCATGTGAAGGGATCCGCTGACAAGGCTGTGTAAGCTCCACTAGTGTGCTTTCTGGGTGGCTTGGGATGCTGTAACCAGTTCCAATCTCCTCTAAGGAAAAAGTATTTTCTCTTACAATGTGGGGCCAGGTAGACTTTTCTTGTGTCTGTATCTGTGAGAACTAGGTACAAGGCCTCCCTAGTGTCTCCCAGGGCCCATCACCCTTTCTGCAAGGTCCAGAGGGCAGAAGCACAGGCTATTCTTTACAGATACTATCTCAGCTTGGTGAGACTCGGAGAGCCAGTCATACAGGCTGACTAAGGAACCAACTGTTACCTGTGCTGATACCAAGAGAGCAAGAGGGACCCAAGGTTAAAATGCCAACTATGACTGGGATCATCTGGCTCTTTGTACAATGTCCCTACACCAGAACTGGATCTGGCTACCTCTCTTGAGTGGCAGGCCAACCATCAGTTGCTGGACAGTACCAAACCTTTGGTGACAAAGAGGTTACTCTTTACAAATAATCCTTGAAGTTTGGTTCTTGAAAAAAAAATTATCACACTATATAAATAGTATGAGAAGAAAATTACATCCCTAACAAAATTAAAACCCATCACAATATGCCTAGATATGAAAAGTTGAGACAATATACTATTAATACAATAGAGGCATTAAATAAATTAAAAAAGTTACTCTTTGCACTATTTCATTTTTACAAAGCTGAGAAGGCAGTCTTAAACTTACCATACTTCTCTATGAACATCAAGAGAAAAAGGGTCAAAATAAGCAGCCAATTCCTCCTCATGGTCTCTGACTTCTCAGAACTAGGAGGAAGAAAGAGCAAGAGAGAGGCATGTTAAGGTTAGATTAGCTCAGCTCTTGATGGACAACATGCTCCCTGACCCATGACAGGGAGACAGTTCATAAAGGGTTTCTCCTCCACACCTCTGACCTCACAGGCATCACAACCTCTGAGAAGGAGACCCGGAGAGGACCTATCTATGTTTCATGTAATGGGCAAAGCCACTCGGAGCAGCTGCGTGGGTTGTGTAAAGTCCTACTCCGAGGATGTGAACACAGCCTGCACTTTTCCCTCAGCTGCTTTCTGTAGCCAGTTAACAGGAAAACCAACCAACCAACCAACCAACCAACCAACACTGGCAGTGTTCTCTTAAAACAAAAACAAAAACAAAAACAAAAAACACCTTAGGCTAGAGAGATGTCTCAGAGGTTCAGAGCACTGGCTGTTCTTCCAGAGGTCCTGAGTTCAATTTCCAGCACCTACATGATGGCTCACAACCATCTGTAATGAGATCTGATGTCCTCTTTTGGCCTGCAGGCATACATGTAGGCAGAATGCTATATAATAAACAAACAAATGAATATCACTTCTTGGAAGATATGGACTGCTTCCAAGTGAAACTCAAACACTCTGTCAGCAAAATGTTCCCCAGTGCTAAAGGCTAAGGCATCTCTGAAGGAGAAACCTAGAACCGATGGCGCCTACTATGCTAAAAAGATCAGTTGGTCAAACACACAACTAGGCTTGTAAAAAGTTACAAGACAAAGTTACAAGACTTGCCATGCCCATCTTCTGGTGTGTGTGTGTGTGTGTGTGTTTACCATCTTCTACACCTCAATCAGATGGCACACTTTTAAGAGCCTCTACTATCCCCCACAAGAGATCTCCTGTGGCAGCTTCCCTTAGTCAGGTGTCTGAGGTAGTCCTGCTCTTGGTCCATAACCTGGAGCTTCCTCTGTGGGAAAACTGTTAATTAAGGTGGAGGTCCACCATGACTGCATAGCCCATGGGTTCGGCATAAGTGGAACTTCTCATCCTCTGACCTTGTCTGGGGAATTCGAAGCCCCAACACAGGCCTCTACCTGATGACTGTCACATAGCCTTAGCAAGATTCCTTCCTAAGGATCAATTCCCTTCCTTTTCATAAGAACCTGTTCGGTGAGCACCTGAGATTCCCGAAATGCTTCCCCATGCTAATGGGGCATTTCAGTACCTCAAGCCCTCAGCCAATGACCTTTGACTATCCTGGATGTTCCTACCTTCAGTCCCCCAAACTTTATAAGCTCGTCTTGGAGTGGTCATTCACCATACCCACTCACAGGGCTTCCAAAACCATGCCCACCACTCTTTGTCTCTGCTCCCACTGCCCCCTGTCCCCCGTGGACCTAATTGGCCATAATCCATGAGAGTGGGGAGACCCACATTCCTCAAGGGATAGTACAGATTGGACAAGGAATATGTTCCCTGGAGATGAACTATCTAGGTCCCAGGTTTCCCATTTACTTGTATGATTCTGGAATACTTATTAACCTATGTTTCTTAATGGGGAAACAGGGACAGTGGTAGTTACACCACAGGATTATAGTGAGATGAAATACAAGGCATACATTCTCAAAGGGGCTAAAATAGGCTCTGGAGGTCTGAAAAAATAGCTGTAATAATTGCTTATCTCTCTCCCAAACGTCATAATAAAAAAAAATAGAGCTTACCAGCTGTATTAAAAGTTTGAGGTGGATTGGTAAGATAACAAAAAGTTGAGAAACAATGAGGTAATGTTATTACTATTACCACCCAGGGCTCCCAGCAAGCTCTCACAGAGCATAGATTGTTATTTTCCTCAATATTATTGAAAAAGGCAAGATCCAGGTACCCTCTCATTCTCTGGGAGAATCAACACGAGCTCCTGGAATGGTCCTAGCAGAATTTACCCCCAACCCCAAGTTACCTACCTGCACATTCCTAAGCCAGATTCAGGCGGCGCCACATACTGAATAGTGCCACCAACACCAGCTGTCAGTCGGTGTCCGTGCTTTTGCTCACCAACACCCTGGCCCTAAAACCTAGAGATGTGCGGGCCTGGGTTGGGGCCAGAAGCTAGAAACCCAGGCGCTGCCCCTCTGGTAGCGTAGGTTGCCCCTCTGAGGTGCGGGGCTAATGTCTGTTGGGGTGGGTGGTGTCATACCAGAAAAGGGGGTAGCTGTCCCGGTCGCGATGGTTCTCACCTGACAGCTTCCCAGGCTTGGTGGACAGACCTCACCAAAAGCAACAATCTCGCACCAGAAACCGCTTAGGAGTGTAAGGACTCTCTGAGCTCCGCCGACTTTGTGTGAAAGAGGGGCCAGCTGTCACCTGACCTGAACCACCTGACTTGAAGCCGCGAGCCCTGTGCAAGGAGCTCTGGAAGTTGTAGTTTTCACGAATACAGGAGGATAACGCTTGGTAGGGGTGAGGGAAGGGTGGAAGGGCGGAAGAGCATAGGCACCTTGGCAGGGACAGGGGCTCGGATGTGAGGGGCGATCTAGTCTCTTGTAGGGGAAGCAGGGTTCTCGAAGTCTCTGTTGTCTCCTTGAAGCCCTGTGCTCCCTGGTGAAGACCCTGGGACCCCAGGCACTGTCCCGGAACCTCTGACCAATAGATCCCGCCTTCTGTCGTCTCTCCACCTATCACCGGAGGCCGCTGTGGGGAGCGCGTGGTGTTTGCTTTCCTCGACCAATAGAAGTGGTTAAAAGATTGACAAGGAAGCTCCGCCCCCTTACTGCCCTCCAGAGTGAAGTGTTCCCCGGCGTGCGGTTCAAGCCACCGAGCTGTGCTGTCACCACTGCCATGGCTTCGCGACCTGTCACTCTCGGTATCGACTTGGGCACCACGTCCGTGAAGGCCGCCCTATTGGAGGCTGCACCCAGCCTCCCATCCGGGTTCGTGGTGCTGGCGAGCTGCGCCCGGGCTGCGAGGGCAGAGACTGAGAGCGCGGTGGCCGGGCCCCAGGTGAGGCAGAGCCCTGGAGCTGCCGCCCCGGGACGACCCTGGGGGCATCTCGGGCAACACCTTCCCGCGAAGAAGTACCCGTGATTGCCCAGTCTGTCGGACCTCCAAGGCCTGCTGCCCTTTCCTCTAGGGCTTCAAAGCCTGCTGCAGCTCAAGCTAAGCCGTTAGATTTTGCCCAGGGAGCTTTCCCACCTGCTGGCACCGATCTTCCCGCTCTCCGGCTTTTCTGGGGCCCCTGACCATGGCGCTGGATCCCTCTACTATCCGCCCATCACTTTTTGTACTTTGCGCCGAGAGGACTTGCTTTCAAAGTGATAACCACAGGCCTGACTATCACGCTCGCCACTCATGACCCTGTGCCCTCTAGTTCAGGCATCATTTCCGACCCCACCCCCTAGGCAGGTTGTGCTCTGGAAATGAGACGTAGCGTTAGGCTTACCTCATGCCTTTGAAGTTCAAGTAAACTGATAATTTCACTTGGTTACTCAAAGAATTCCAGCCCCTGCTGAGCATCTCTGGAGGAAAGTTGTCAGAGCAGGTGGGGAGACACTGAGATAAGCTGATGAACATTTTAGAAAAGAATCAGACTGATGATTATACGCTGCAACCACTGGCTTTTGAAAACTAGAAGATAGAAAAGTACATCTCCAGGGGTCCACAGGATGGCTCAGCAGTAATAGCAATTGCTGAGTGAGCCTGGTCACCTGAATTCTACCTTCAGAACCTACCATGGAAGGAAAGAACTGACTTTTGAAAAGCTGCCCCCTGACTGCCACATGTGCCCCATGACGGGCACACATGTTTGTGTGCACACACACATACATGTATACACATATATACACACACTATATAAATATATACACATACATATTCACACATATATACACACACATATATACTATGTATGTTCACACACATACAGTATATATACACACACACATACATTCATATATATACATATACATACACACACACACACACACACATATATATATATACACACACACACACACTACACACACACACACACACACATATATATATATATATATATATACACACACACACACACACTACACACACACACACACACACACACACACACACACAAACATACCTTTAAAACAAATGCAATGAATTAAAGACAGTGGACTCTGTTGGAAGATGATGTAAGTAGGATCAGAATGGCCTCAGATTCCATTCCTATTTGTTTCCTGAAAGGGTCAGTTTATAGTCAGTGAATTCACAGATATGAATGTCAAGGTGAGAGTGTAACCTCTCACTTTTTTCTTGGCCTCAACTTGTTCTCTGATCTGAACTAGGTGGCCACTAAGGCTTCCTCCAGCCAGAAACTTGGACTGAGTGCAGTACCTCACATTTGAGCTTCATGTCTCAAATGCTCTTGCCAAGGGTCTGTATTCGGTTCTTTGGGGGTTCAGAGTCCAATTTGTGGGATCACTTCTAATTTTCCCAGAGGCCTTCACATTTAATTTGGTTGGGGCCTCAGGGCATCTTAGAATGACTATTTGACTTCATGAATTACGACATGGAGAAGTTGGCTCTGATCCTGGGGAAGTGAGGAGCTGGGCCAAGGATTATAGTACAGTGGGTTCAGGCATTGCCCTTTTCTTGTGAAATTGATCTCTCTCCACCCCCACCCCCTGCCTCTCTCTGTTAGGAGATAGGGTCTTGCTGGCCTCAAACTTGGATCTTCCTCACTTAGCTGAGATTACATTTGTGTTCCACCCCATGCAGCCAGAATACAAGGTTTTGGAGGGAGACAGACTCTCTTGGTTGCTCGTCTCTGGCTCAGGCTCCTCAGCTGTAGGGTGCAGGGGTGGGTGGCTTTGAGTGAATTGCTGAGCACTCTTTTCAAGTCTGAAGTTCTAAGGGCTTGATCTGGGTATGGACCTACTGATGTTTTCAACTAAGAAAGAGCAGCAACAATGGTTTTCCTGTTACAGTATGGGTGTGCCCATTGTCCCAGGGCTGTCCCTGCTCCAGCTCAACCCTAAAATGAACTGCTGAACACAACCTCCTTGTCCTGACTTCCAGCTGGCTCATTTTCCTCCTCCGTGCTCTCCACCCTCACAACTCACTCACCCTGGACTCGTTTTAAACAGAGGCCCCTCTGTCCTGAGATGATGCGCCATCTGATGGCTGTTTGGGGACTTTTAAACTACCACTGTCCAACAGAAATGCAAATCACACATGTGAGCCACACATGTAATTTTCAGCTTTCGAGTAGCTATTTTAAAAGAAGTAAAAAGAATGGGCAAAATTAATTTAATTTAAAAGTTATTTATTTATTTATTTATTTATTTATTTAGAGACAGAGACCCACTACGTAGAACTGGCTGGCTAAGAACTTGCTATGTAACAGAGCTCTACCTGCCTCTGCCTTCTGAGTGCTGGGATAAAATTAATTTTCATTATGTACTTTTATTTAATGTATACAAAATATCTTTTTAACATTCAACAGTAGAGATGTGCTAATGAGATATTATGCATTATTCATATTAACTCTGAACTAGCTAGTGTGTGTGCACTTAGGTGCTCATGTGTATGTGTATGCATGCAGAGGCCAGAGGCCAACCTTGCACTGCATTCAGGTTTTATCCATGACTGCCTCACCTCTTTTAAAGTATCTCTTGTTGGCCTGGAGCTTGACAAATAGGTTGGTTGTTGCTCCAGAGCCCCAGGGATCTGCCTGTTTCTGCCTCCCCAGTGCTAGCTAGCGTTACAAGCACACAGCGCAGCACCAGACTTCTTAAAACGTGGGTTCCAGGGATCAGACTCAGGTCCTTATGCTTGTAAGGCAAGCACGTGACCTCCATCCCCTCCGCCCTCAGATGTAACTTACATATATGAAACATTTCAGCGCAGACTAGACATGTATGGTTAATGGCTGCCACACTGGACCATGTCCTGAGCAAATGTCCCTTCTACTTACTTCTTTTCCCTTCCCCTCCAGGTCTTTCTTCCTCTATGGAGATCACACACAGGTGTGGACCTCCTCTGTGCCTCTCACTGCTGTGTACTTGGCTTCTTGTTTAGGGTCTGGGGCTGCCTGCTCAGGATATGCTCTCTACACAGTCCACTCCATCCGCAGCTCACCCTTACTTATCTTCCTTCTTTGTTCTTCCTTTGTGTTGACCTGCTAGGCTAAGAGCTATTCTGACCATGCTTCCGTCGGTTTGTTCCCTGGAGGCTGACATCCCCCCAGTATGGCACCCTTTTTGCTACGCTGAGAATGTTGATTGATACAGGGGAAATGAAAGGTCTCTCCTCACTCAAACACGTGGACTTCTCCATTTCTCTTAGTTGTGTCAAGACCAAGCTGCAAGCTGGATATCAGCTCCTTGGGAGGCCGAGGCTGGAAGGGGGATCCCTGGGACAGGAGTTCAGAGCCAGCCTGGGCAATAGGGAAAGATGGTTTGTCCCACTCCCCTCCTTGTCCCCCATAAAGACCAACCTACAAGGGCACTAGACCTGCCTTCTATCTCACTTGAAATCTCACCCTCAGGCTCAGTAGGGAAGACTGAGCGATGTAGCCCTCATGCAGAAACTTCTCTTTCTCGGTGATTAATCTCCATCCTTTGGGTTCGTTCGAGTTCTGAAGAGACTCATCTTACCAGCTAATTTCTCCTCCTCCATTATCATGTAGAACTTTCCAAGTTCTCCACATTTCTTATTCTTCCTTCCTTCCTTCTATAAATGAGTGGTAATATAAACTCCAGTGGGTCCTCGTCACCTCTGCTTCTCTCCACACTGTAATTTATTTCTTTATTTTTGTCCTCTTGCTTCTTAATAAATCTATTTGCATTTTCTCCTATTGAATCTGTGTGCAGTCATTCATTCCAGCCCACCAGGAATGGAGGGGAGGGAGGGGAATTTCATCTGCCACCGAACTGCCAGATACTTCCCTCTGTCTCCGGCCCTACCCTTCCAAATTCCTTGTTTGGAGACCCTCTGCTTATTTCTTCTATTGACGGTGGAATAGGCTTTTCTCAGCAGAGCTTGATTTGTCAGCTGAACTGTCCAATGCTGTGCTTCCTCCCTTGTGTGGGGGAATGGGCCTTTGTTGGGCAAGTCTCAGGCCAGCCCAGCTGGAGCTAGCCAGACCCTTAAGGCCCATATTTTGGGAATGATTCTTCTCTCTAAGAGATCCCTGGAGGCCTTCCTCATTGGTTTCTGTCTGTTTGTCTGCCCATGCCCACCCTGTCCTGTTCTGTTTCTAGGGGCGGGAGCAGGATGTGACTAGAATCATCCAAGCCCTAAATGAATGCCTTGATGCCCTTCCCCGGCAGCAGCTCCAGAGAGTCCGGGGCATCGGAGTGTCGGGACAGATGCATGGCATCCTATTTTGGAAAGCAGGCCAAGGTATGCTGGGTGTGGGTAATGATCTCATGCTGTGGTCACTTGACAAGAACAGGGCTTCAAAGGGCTTTTGAACCAGGGTCAGGTTGTCCTGGCATGGGCATAGTGCCTTGCTCCTCAGAACAGCATATCATAGGCTGTCACCTGCGTTTTGTGTACATTTTGTCTGGGTCGAATGTGTGATGAAGACTCACACTGTCTGCTTGTGTATCCTTGTATGTTATTTGTGGACGGCAGAGGAGAAAGTGAGTTTGAATTTTCCTCAGGATTTAGTAGAGAGGATTTCCTATTGTGTCAGGGGCAACAGGATTAGCTGTAACTGGACAAGATGCCAGTGGAAACTGGATTCGAGTATTTAAAAAAAATATATATATATAATTTAATTTATTATGTTCATGTGGTGAGTGTGTGTGAGTGTGTGTGTGTGTGTGTGTGTGTGTGAGTGTGTGTGTGTGTGTGTGTGAGAGAGAGAGAGAGAGAGAGAGAGAGAGAGAGAGTGTGTGTATGTGTGTTCTTTTCTACTGTAGGTCTAGGGATGGAATGCAGGTGGTAAGGCTTGTCTAGCACTTTTAGCTGTTCAGCCATCTTGTTGCCCTTGAGTATAGTTTTTATTTATTTGTTTATTTATTTTTTAGTTTTTAGATTTGGTCTCATAGAGCTCAGGTTGGTCTTGAACTCATTATGTAGCTAACATTAGTCTCGAACGCCTGATCCTCTTGCCTGTACTTCTAACTACCTAGGGTGGTCCTTGGAAACCTTTTGTGGTTTCTTGGGATTCGACCTGGCAAGTACTCTTATCACTGAACTATGCCCTAGTTCCCTTTTTTGATTTTTATTTTGAGATAGTGACTAGATAAATTGCCTAGGCAGGGCTTGAACTCACATTCGCTCAGGCAGGCTGAAAAACAAAACAAAACAAAACAAACCCCCTCACCCCCCAAAACAACCTTCCTGTCTCAACCTCCTAAGTAGCTGGAATTACAGGTCTGTGCCAGCAGCCACAGCTGGGTAGAGTTTCTAATCTTTACATAATTTCACATAATTCTAGTTGCTATCACTTTAAGAGGCAAAACATTATTATTGTTATTGTTATTGTTATTATTATTATTATTATTATTATTTTCTTGTTATTTGGTCCTGGGGATAGGACCCAAGGCCTCAGGCATGCTAAGCATGTCCCTGCAAAGCATCCCTTCATCTGTCATCTGAGGGAAGCCTGTGACAGTGCGAAGGTGGTGACCCATTCTGTGCAACCCTGTGGAGGAATCCGTGCCAGGCAACGAGCACTTCAGGTGCCAGGTGTCAGGCTACAGATGTTACCTGCATGACCTCACCTGTCTTTCTCAACAGCTTTATGATGCGATGCGTGTGACTGCCAGCACTGTGCAGATGGGGAGCAGGAAGTTCAGAGAGGTTAGAATAACATGCTCGGGCCACACAGCTGCAATCATGGGCCTTCCCATTTCTGACACCGAGCTTTCAAAGACCAGAACCACAGGAGAGCAGTGTTTAGGGAAGGGAGGGACTTCCCAACTAAATGTCCACAGAAGGAATGGCCTTATAGCCACTCATCAACTCCTTGAGTTGCTCGGCATTACTTTTTTTTTTTTAATGATAGAAAATATCATATAGATATAAACTAGAAAGGGTAGTTTTATATTACAAAACTATCACTTAGCCTCAGAAATAGTGCAGATGGGTGTAATTTATTTATTATTTATTTATTGAGGTGGAGTCTTTGCACCCCCCAGACACAGACTCGCAGCACTGCACCTGGCCGAGCGTAGACACTACAAGCAGAGGAGAGTGGCTACTTGGGTGAGGTGGTTAGAAGGAGGGGGATGCTGGATTCATTCCTTTCAGCCTGGGACTCAGCAACTCAGGTTCCCTGGGTTATGTGAGTGGTGACTCACCTTGTCTAGTAATGTCTAGCCTTGTCCCCTCCACAGGGCTGGGTATCTAGGAAGCCCCTCCATCCCCCGTCTGCCTGTTGTCAGGTCCTTTCAGACAAGCTGACTGCTTGGCTCCAAGCACCAGCAGGAAGGGGATGAGGGCGCCAGAGCAACCTCTCCTAGGGAGTCTAGGTTGTAAAAGCTTTTTCAGTGCTCTAATTCTTCATTAACAAGAATAAATGTCCTTTTAATACTAAAACCCTTCCTAAAGGGGAGAGCAGAGATCTAATGATTGTGGTCTGGTCATCTCTGCCTTCTTTTCTCGTGTCTCCTGGACTCGGTACCAACCACACAAACCATCAGCCACGTCACTGGAAGTGCTGCTTAAAATTTCACGGAGCCAGCCTGCTGCCTTCTTGTTTGGCGTGTGCTTCTGGGAAGGAAGAAGCGTGCTTACTGCTGCTGATTCCTGTTGATGGAGTCCAGCAAAGTCAGCTTTGGGACCAAGTTGTGCCATTTTTAATGGTGGCCATAATTCAGGTTGGTTTTAGTACCTACCACATGCAGGTCCTGTACTGTCCCCCTGGGAGACATAGCACTTGAGTGTAGAAACCCGTCCCTTCCACCACACGGCCAGCATGGTCAGGCGTCTGCCGATGGCTAAGTGCTTCAGTGAGGACACAGGCAGTCTAGTGGGAGGACTGGGAGCGATGAGCATTTCTGCAAGGCCTGTGGTTAGGCCTGTTTTCAGAGTCCACTTTCAGGCTCAGTAAAAGAGGGAGAGAAAGAGGGACTATAAAACAAAGCTAAAAGGCAAGCCGCAGGTGGGACGAGAATATCTGCTAATGTAGAGTAGGCGAAGGACAGACGACTGGCAAAGGAAAGTCAGATGGACCAAGGGGCCTGATCAACAAGGGTCCCTGCTAGAGGAGCTACTGAGGAGACAATGCTCAGTGTCACCTGCAGTTAGGAGAATGCAAATGTCAACAACCATGAGATATCATTTTACACCCACTGGGCTGAAAGAAACCAGAAGGCATGGGAATATCAAGAGTTGTCTAAGGGGCAGGAAACTGGTTTATTAGAAGTGTCATTGCTGGCGTTGAACTGGTGTAAATCGCAGAGCTGTTTTGGAGAGCAGCTTGGCAAGGCCCATTTAAAAAAAGGTGGCTGCTGTGCCTCAGACATTGTACTTCTTGGAACCGGTCCAGGAGAAGTACTGGAGGAGGCATTGTCACCGCCCTTCACTGCAACTTTATTTATGATGGTAAAAATGTGACATTCACCTGTGGGATGACATTTGGTAATTAGAATAAGGCACATTCAAGCATACTGGCACACAGAGAACTCAAAGCATGTTATTGGGCAGCGACAGACACAGTAGCGTATTCTTGTTTAGACAGATACACCCAGGCCAACTCCACAAAACAAAACCTGTTGTGTGAGTGTCAACAATAGACAGGCATCCAGTGAGAATACAGTGATAAGAAGGGGGGGATGGGCAAGGAGGACCTTTTCCCTGCCTGTAATATTTGAAGACTTTTTTAAAAAAGAAATTGAGAATATGCTTATTTATTATTATGTCATTAAAAGCTTCAAAATAGAGCAGCTCTTTACCAAAGGGAAGGAAGAAGAAAGGAGGGATGGGAAGAGGAGGGACCCAGTGGGTCAGATTCTAGGAACAGGCTTCTGATTCTTAGATTTACATTCCTGATTCTACCAAACTGATTATTGGGCCTGTGAAGCTGGGCAAAATTTAGCAGCATCCCGCTTCGTTTTTTTTTTTTTTTTTTCTTATGTGGGGAGAACAATCACAGAATCAATTCTCAGCACCCATAGAGCTGCTCACAGTGGTCTGTAATCTCAGTCCCAGTGTGATCTGGTACCCTCTTCTGGCATGCACAGGTACTGCATGCATGTGGTGCACAGATAACACAGGTAGACAAAACATCCATACTCACTAAAATAATTACCACATAGAGTAAGTGAATTACTATCTTTAAAGTGTGTCTGTCACTCTATGGCACATTATAAGCATTCCATTTTTGTTTTATAATAAAATTACAATTCAAACAACGTAAAAATGGGATCAAAGGAGTTTTGGAGATAGATGAAGGGGTTGAGGTAAGAAGCCCACATTTAGATTCAGGTGGCAGTGCAGCTGTGGGAAGGCTATCAGTGGAGAAACGGCCCATTCCTGTCCCCACCTCGCAGGGGCACATAACACCAGGCAGATGTTGTAGGTCCCAGATGCCCCAGTTTCTACCTGTACCCTCCATTTGCTGGGCTGTATGTCAGGAATACTGACAGAAAGACTGACTGACCAGGTCCCTTTAGAATCTTTGCTATCTCATTGTTTCCTCTATCTGCAACATGTGTCCCCAGCTATTTTTTTTAATGAGAATGGCAGGTTTTTTTTAAAATAAAAGATGTATTTATTCTATTTATATGGGTGCTCTGTAGCTGTCTTCAGACACACCAGAAGCAGGCACCAAATCCCATTGCGGATGGCTGTGAGCCACCATGTGGTTGCTGGGAATTGAACTCAGGACCTTTGGAAGAGCAGCCAGAGCTCTTAACTGCTGAGCAGTTTCTTCTGCACCTCCTGCCCTGCCACAATCTTTCTGAGAAGATTTAGGTCACTATCAATGACCTAAAGATCTCCCACTAGGGTCCATCTCTTAAAGCTTCTATCACCTCCCTCTAGTACACGAACTTTGGGAGACATCCGAACTCTATGTGCTCTTAATGTATCCTCTCCTTTAATGTAGACAGCGTCACACAGACTGACTACACATGGGACTCCAACCAGAATCTTACCTTTAATCCTTGTGAGAACCTGTCATAAAAGTGTCACAAACACTAGGATCCAGAGGTGCAGCGTTCTAAGTGCTTTCTAGTTCTGAATTTCCAAATGGTTGTCACCAAGATACTGAGCTAACACTACCTTTGTTCCCATGATTGGTTTCAGAGGTATCATAAGAGGGGGAAAACCCACAAAATGGGAGAACACTGTGACAAACCTTGGGGTAATGTGGACTCATTTGATCTGTTGTGCATGTGTGTGGTAGTTTGGTCTGGGTAAGAGACAGCCAGCCAGGGGAATTCTGGCTTCCTCAGGCCACCACAGTCCCATAGGAACATGGGTGTCTCCAGGGATCAAGGAAGGTGTTAGAGAAAAGTTGTCCCCATCCAGCTCCAGAGTTGGTGACTTAGCATCTAAGGGTTCATTTACCAGCATTTGATCTTGGGGGCCAGGTGGGAAGCCCTGGCACGAGGAGACAATTTGTGTGGCACGGATAGATTGCCTATGGATCCACCCAGGATCCATGCACGAGGAGACAATTTGTGTGGCACGGATAGATTGCCTATGGATCCACCCAGGATCCATGCATCCTTCCTCTGTACTTTAGGGCAAGACCTGCCGCACAGATGGTCCTGGGCAGAGTGACTAGTGTTGCTGAGCTCACAGACTAGGACAACAGACACGTGAAAAAGTTTTCCTCAAGGAAAATATTGTACTGGGTTAATTTGATGGTATAAGACAGAACTCTTAGAATAGGAGACACTAAGAATTTAAAATTAGTTCCATACTAGCCGGGTAATCCTAGCACTCAAGAGGATCAGGCAGGAAGGTGGTGTGGTAGAGGCCAGCCTGGGTAACATAGTGAGAGACAATCTACAAAATGTAATTTGGAACCCTAGGCGAGGGTTACCATTGCTGTGGTGAGGCACCATAGCCAAAGCAACCTGGGGAGAAAAGGGTTTATTTGGCTTAAGCTTCCTCACCACACTTACCAGCAAAGGAAGTCAGGACAGGAACTCAAACAGCAGGTTTCTGGAGGCAGGAGCTGATGCATGGGCCACGGAAGGGTGATGTGTACTGGCTTGCTCCTTGTGGTTTGCTCAGTCTGCTTTTTTATAGACCCCAGGACCATCAGCCCAGGAATGACCCTATCCACAACAGGCTGGGCCCTCTCCAATCAATCACTAATTAAGAAAATGCCCTCCCTGCTCGCCTACACCCTGATCTTATTGAAGCATTTTCTCAATTGAGGTTTCCTCCTCTCCACTGACTACAGTTTGTGTCAAATTGCTGTAAACTAGCCAGCACATATACTAAACAGTATTAAAGGGAGATATGTCAGCAAGACACCACAAAGGAACATATAATAAGAATCAGGGCTGGGTAGTGGTGGCGCACGCCTTTAATCCCAGTACTTGGGAGGCAGAGGCAGAGGCAGGTGCATCTTTGTGAGTTCCAGGTCAACCTGATCTACAGAGCTTGTTCTAGGACAGCCAGGGCTACACAAGGAGACCTTGTCTTAAAAAGGTAAAATTAAAGAAAAAGAACTACAGAAATTAGGTGTGAAAAGCATGGTAGGTGAAACAGAGAAATTAATAATAGAATGGATGAAACTTTAGAACAAATATCAGACTGAGATCTGTCATGGACCTGGTGAGATGGCTCAGTGGTTACAGGCTTCTGCTGCCAGGCCTGACAACCTGAGTTTGACCCCCAAAACCTACATGGCAGAAGGAGAGAACCAACTTTGCAAGTTGTTCTATGATCTTCACACTCACTTTGGCATGCAGGTGTACAGATGCACGTGCACACGGGTTCACACACACAAATAAATAAATACACATGCAATTAAAACTCAAGACCTGTCAGAAGGAAGATTGAAAGAACAAATATCTATCAATCATCTATCTGCCTACCTATCAACCATCTATTATCCATCTATCCATCTGTCATTTATCTATCCATTGACCAGTCTTTTATCTATCCTTCTATCACGTATGTATGTATTATCTATCTTTTTGTGATTTATCTGTCTGTGATCTATTTGTTGTCTATTATTCATCTATCATCTATCTGTCTGTCTATCTATCATCTATCCATCATCTAGCTATCTTCACTTATCTTTCATCTATCTCTCCATCTTTGTCTATGATCTATCTATCTATCTATCTATCTATCAATCATCTATTTACCGTCTATCTTCTATCATCTATCTGTCTGTTCAAGACAGACAGAGGACATAAACAGAAGCCCTCACATCTGAATAGTATGAGACCCAGAAAGAAAGATGAAAGTGGAGAGGAGGAAATAGTTGAAGAAATAATGAAGAAGAACTTCTAATTGACAAAATAAGATGGAATACCCCAGACTGAAAGGGTGTACGGAGTATGTACCAAACCCCGCAGACAGTTCTGTTTCAGTGAACTTTTAAGAACTTCAAAGACAGAAAATTTAAAAGCTCACAAAGCCCCAAGTCAGATCCCACACAAAGAAAAAGGAGCCACTAGACCACTAGACTTTTTCATACAGCAGTACTCTCTGGAAAACAACATTGAGATCACCCCATTTCTGCATCACAAATTATCCCCAAATGTAGTGACTTGCAGACAGCCACCACTCATGTCACTCAGTCACAGCTCATGATGCCCTGGCTTCAGCTGCCTGATTCTTGTGTGTAGTGTTGAAAGAGGATGCTTGCTGATATCCATCTGTGTGTGTTGGGAGGGGGGCAGACTTGTTCTAGATGGCCTTACTCTGTGCCTACCTAGTACATTGATGAGGAAGGCTGCAAGGCCAGCTCCCCTGTGAATGCCTGCTAGATGTCTACATGTGGCTTATGCACTTTCTGGCACAGTGGCCTCAGGGTAGTTGGACTTTGTACTCAGAGGCTGGTTTCTCTGAGAGAGATGTGGGCTATAACCCTTTGTGTTTGTATGTGTGTGTTTGCATGTGTGGACACAGATGTGCACTGTGGCCACATTCTGACTGTGTGTGTGGTGGGCGCTCTAGGAGTCTGTTGTCTCCTGTCTCCATATGAGGCAGGGATTGAACTCAGGTCCTCAAGCTTGGTGGCCTGCTCCTGTATTCACTGAGTCATCTCACTGGCCCTCATTAATTTTTGAGATAAGATCTCTCATTGAACCTGAAGCTCACCCCCTTCCCTGGGCAAACCAACTAGTGAGCCCGAGTGACCTAACCATCTCTGTTCACTAATGCTGGGATGATGGCCATGTCTAGTGCTAACTTGGGTGTTGCGGATTTGAAATTTAAGTTTTCTTGCTTGCACAGTAAGTAAGTGATCTTACACACTGAGCCGTCTCTTCAGCCTTGCCCACAATACTTGTTATAACCTAGCCTTCGTTGTCCCCGATTATGACATCCTCCATAGTCTATTGGTCACATAAGTCACCAGGTAAGCATACACCTAGGGGGATAAGATTCGGATACTGCCACTTAGAGGAGATACAGCAAAGTATTTGTGGGATCTACCACAGCTAATGTTTTTTAAACATTGAAGGAAGGGAACTTTGAACTTAGACTGTTCCAGTGGATCAAGCTGTCATTCAACTGTGAGAGCATGAGGGACATTCTGAGTCACGAAGACCTGCAGATGCAGAAAGACCTGTGCTGCAAGCTGTTTTGGATAAAGTATTTAAGTCAGAGTGCAGGGAATTCCATGGGATGTTAGAAGAGATGGATGAGATAAGCTTGGCCAGACCTCTTAAACAAACCCGTGACCTTGGGCTTGGGAATGTGGCTCAGCTGTAGAACATGCGTTCAGTGTTCAACAGGCCCTGGGTGCCACCCGTAGTATAACAGCAGTCAGTTGGCACAGGACAAAAGGAAAGAGAAGATGTCTTGGTGATCACTCTGGTATCAACTCTTTTGTCATGAGGTTGGAAGGACACAAAGAGCAGGGGACTCTGAGAGTTTGTTAAACATCATCTCTTATGGGGGTGGATGGGTACAGTGTCAAGTTAGAAATGAATTTAATAAGCCAAACCAAAGAAGAAAATAGTCTGAGTATGCCTTTAATCCTAGTATTTGTGAAACAGAAGCAGGTTGATCTCTGTGAGTTTAAGGCTAACCTGGTCTATAGAGTGAGTTCCAGGACAGAAGACAGGGCTACAGAGAAATCCTGTCTTGAAAAACCAAAAAAAAAAAAAACCAAAAAAACCCCCCAAAACAGAAAACAAACCCCCCAAACTCAAAAACAAACAAGCAGACAACCCCCAACCTCCAGAAAACCCAACCAATTAAACAACAAACAAACAAACAAACAACCCAACCTTTCCCTACCTATACTCCTACTCCACCCCAGCTCCCACCTCCACACAAGAAGAATGAAAAAAGAAAGAGAGAAAGAAAAATCAGAACAGAGGCTTGACTCATGGAAGGAGTGAGTGGCTTGCCCAGGGTCCCTCAGCCACTCTGATATCAGAGCCATGTTTGAATGAAGCTGTCACAGAGTGGGGATGTCTGTGCTATAAACTCACAGGCCGAGGAGGTTCAAGGATGTGCCTATACACACTCAGTACTGTTTCTCCATTTTTGTTATCTCCTTTGTTGCAGGCTGTGAATGGATGGAGGGAGGGCCTGCCTTTGTATTTGAGCCCAGAGCTGTGAGCCACTTGGTCACATGGCAGGATGGCCGTTGTAACAGTAGTTTCCTGGCTTCTCTGCCCAAGCCAGATTCCCATCTCAGTGTGGCCACAGGATTCGGCTGTGCAACCATCTTCTGGCTTTTGAAAAACAGGTATGACAATTGTTCTTTGAACCAGCATGTGATTTCTGGGGTGAGAAACAGCAGGGACCACATATGTAGCAAGTCAGCATCTCTCTACCTGCTGCCCTGGCCTTGAGTGTGGCCTGGTGCAAGGTGGAGTTACAAGGTTCAGATTTGGTCTGGAATGGTTCCGTTGATGGAGGATCACCATTGGATATCTGTTTCTAAGCAGAATCGGGGATGGGGGTGGGGAGGGAGAGACAGAAAGGGCAAGTGACTTGTGAAGTTGAATTCACAGTGGAGTCAGGGTTACAGAGGACAAGGCCATGACTTTCTTTCCTGGATATCGCTTCTTCCCCCAAGTCGCCCGCTTCGATGACTTGGGATAGCTTATTTACAGTGGCTGGGGTAGCCTTTCCCAGGGACTCACAGTATTGAGGCTCAGTGTGTGGGGTTGTGGCTGTGTCCCGGCTGTGCCATGCCTAGTGCCCTCTGCTCACAGCTAAGCTACAGCATGTGTCTCAATATCCTCATTAGATTAAACTGAACTGTTTTTGGTGTGACAAACAGCCCGGAGTTTCTGAAGTCCTATGATGCAGCTGGCACCATTCAAGATTATGTGGTTGCCATGCTGTGTGGCTTGCCAAGACCCCTGATGTCTGACCAGAATGCCGCTAGCTGGGGCTATTTTAACACCCAGAGCCAGAGCTGGAACTTGGACACGTGAGTATGACCATGTGGGTGGATCCAGATGGAGGGTGTGCCTGGAGGGAGGGCTTCAGTGGGGGCATGGAGCTTTCACTGGTCATTGTGTTTTAAAGTAGAGTGTGCACTGAGCAAGTCTGTCTGTCAGAGGGATGCCTTCCAAGATCTTTCTACAGAAATGTTTGCCTTTGCAGGAGCAGAACTCCAGGGCCCTGTGAGCTCACTTCCTTCAGGGTCTCAATTTTGAGCCCTGAGGTACAGTTAAAAGCAGGTGGTAGTTCAGGTAAAGACCTTTCTGGTGTGTTTCGTGCAGCCTTCACTAACCATGAGCAACGGATGCATCAGGTGTTCATACGGCTGCTGGGCCTGATATGGCTCGGAATGTGCTTACCAACGCTAGTGGTGCTGGGGCCCTGGTGTCCCCTTTGCAGAGGGTTTGTGGCCCCTTCAAACACAGGCATTGGAATGCCCTTGAAGCCTGACTCATCTCTAACCCACCCCATTCCCCTCTTGTAGTTATCGCTGTTTCCTGATGGCTGCTCTTGTCCCCCACTGGTTGTCCCCCAACCCCACTTCATGGTGAATCTCAACTTTTTGTCCACTATCTACAAAACCCAAACTCATGGCTTTAAAAACACCCAAGACATTTTCTGATAAGGTTGCATTCTGTCCTCCCTTCTGCTGTGTGTAAGCTGTAGCACTACCTTTCCAGGAACCGGTAAAAGCCACATGACCAAACACCACGCGAATGCTATTGCTCACTTTTGTTTTGCAGACTGGAAAAGGCAGGCTTTCCTATCCACCTTCTCCCCGACATTGCAGAGCCAGGCAGCATGGCAGGCAGAACTTCTCACACATGGTTTGAAATCCCAAAGGGGACACAGGTGGGCATAGCCCTGGGTGACTTACAAGCCTCTGTCTATTCCTGCATGGGCCAAAGGACTGATGCAGGTAAGTTTGCCTTCCGTTCTCTCCTTAGACTCATGCTGGTGTTCGCTCTCTGCCAGCTCTGACTCAGGGTCTTTGACCCACAGTGTAGCCACAGGCTCAGCATCCTAAGGTGCGGAGAAGGTGGAAACACCTTCATCCCTGACCACCTGGGCTTTACTCCTGCTAGGGCTAGGAGTGGGAGAAGGCTCTCTTTTTCTTTCTGTGTACTCCATGACCAAGAAATTAGAGATTAGCTAGCACCATGGCTCAGAGGCAGAGCACCTGCCCAGCATGCATGAGGCCTGGGTTCTGTTGTCAGAATTGAGGGGCGAGGCAAGAGGAGGGGTCTAGTGCTGTTGTTGCGTACTTGTCAGGGAAAGGTGCATTAGATGCACTGCTATGGGCAGAACCCTTTCTGTCAGGACATGGTCTCCATTTGGTTTCTTTTTAAGAATCTACGAAAACCTAAGAACATGCTAGTGGGGTTGTAAAGTGGTATAGTCCTTTTGGAAAACAGTCTGTGGGTTCTAACACATTAAATATGGAGTTATCATAGGACTGATGATTCCAGACCTAGAGACACAGCAAGAGAACTAGAAACATACATCCACACAAACACTCCAACCCCTTAGTTCATGCCAGCAATGTTCACTACAGCTGTAAGTAGAAGTGACCTGAATGGAGTGTGAAACTGTGGTCTATCTATACAGTTATCTGTACAGTTAAAAGAGATGGAAGTGTTGAATTCTACAATGTGAAGTATGAAAAACAGGCACAAAGCCATATGTCACATTAATAGACAATGTCACAATGTCATGGCATATCATGGAGAGAGAAGGATGGTTGGTTGCCAGAAGCCATGGTGTATGATTGTTACAGGCTGTATTTCCCTTTTTGAGTGGTGGAAATGTTATAAAATGGCTAGTGGTAAAGGCTGTTCCTAGGAGATGGGGAAAGGGCGACTTTTTCCTATTGTAGGGCCCTAACGCAGATCACTTCTGACCCTGGATGCATCGAGTTTCCCTACTCACTAGCAAACAGTGAACCAGGCAACAGCAGACACCGGCTGATTGTCCTCTCATTCAGTTCAGCACCAATGCCTTCTAGGTAAAGACAGCTTCGGATCCCACAGGTTGAGAGCTTAGGTCAAGAGAAGGTCTCCTGCCCCATCCCATTCACACACCAGCATAAGGCTGTTTGGTCTGGGCGTCTGCAAGTTGAGATTCCCATACTCTCTCTGTAGAGAGATATATTAGCTGGTTTATAATAAAGGATATAGCAAAGGATGCACTTGACGAGATGGATGTGGAGGGCATTGTATAGGAGATGGCATGCGAGTTTCTATATCCTTTCTTCCGTGCCACTCCCAGAACCCTCCATGTCCTAGTTATAGGAACCTACTTTATCTTGTCCTTAAAACACAAGTCTTCTGGAAGAGCAGCCAGTGCTCTTAACCACAGAGCCACCTCTCCAGTTCCTAAGCTCTCTCTCTTTCTTTCTTTCTTTCTTTCTTTCTTTCTTTCTTTCTTTCTTTCTTTCTTTCTTTCTTTCTTTCTTTCTTTCTCTCTCTCTCTCTCTCTCTCTCTCTTTCTCCTCCTCCTCCTCCTCCTCCTCCTCCTCCTCCTCCTCCTCCTCCTCCTCCTCCTCCTCCTCCTCCTCCTCCTCTTCTTCTTCTTCTTCTTCTTCTTCTTCTTCTTCTTCTTCTTCTTCTTCTTCTTCTTCTTCTTCTTCTTCTTCTTCTTCTTCTGGCAGAGTCTAATGTAGACCATGCTGGCCTTGAACTCTATTCTTCTGCCTCTATTTCCTTCTACTTCTTGAGTTCCTAGGATACAAGTATGCAACACCATAACTGGATTTTCCCTCCCATAAAACCATGACATTGAGTGTTCTGGGATAAAGCTATAGTTGAACGCCACAGACTAGAAATTTATAAAGAAAAGGATTTATTCAGCTTGTGCCTCTAGAGGTCGTATCTAGTCTTCTTGCTGGATCATGATATGACAAGGGACATCAAATAGGGAGACAGAAAACTAGCTGATGTGAGCTAGCTTTTTTAATAAAGCTGGTCTTGCCATAATCCACAAACCCAGTGAGCCATCTGGCCCAACTTGGAAAGTTCCTGCTGGCTGCCCTTCTTAACCTCATAATGGAATAGAATACCATCATGAGTTTGGAGGACTTTCTAGTCATAGTAAGTCCCCTGCCCCTTCTGGGGTGGTTGGATTCTCTGGGTCCATGGGCAGGGTTGGTGGGGTCCCATCCCTGGAACCTGGCTGAGAGGCATGTAGGCCATGGGCTGCTTCCAGCTTATCATAGCCTTGCTAGAGGGTTTGTTGTGGCACAGCTTGTAGGTTCTTTATTGCCTTTTGAGGCCTTTGTAGTTCCTGATCCCCCAGCAAATGAGGAAATTGAACACTGACTTCAGTTTGGTCTCTAAACCTGCTAGTTCTGGAAGTAATACACTTCTGTCCCTGCTTTATTTATTAGACACAAATTGCTGAGTCCTGCTCAGTTGGTGGGGAAAATTGTCTACGCCTCTTAAAAGAAGTGCTATTCAAGAACACACAGATTTTGAACAGAGCCACAGTTTTTCCTCCTCTCTTACTCTGCTATGATGTTATGCTGTGTGACCCTGAGTTAGCCCTGCAGGGCTGAGCTCTGTATGCTGTCTTTGTGCAGTTCTCAACATCAGCACCTCGGTCCAGCTGGCAGCCTCCATGCCTGTGGGATTCCAGCCACTGCAGACTCCGGATCCTGCAGCCCCAGTTGCCTTCTTCCCTTACTTCGACAGGACCTACCTAGGGGTGGCAGCGTCACTCAATGGAGGCAATGTGCTGGCCACGTTTGTCCACATGCTTGTTCAGTGGATGGCAGATCTTGGTAAGTGTAACCCACAGAGTGGCGTGTTCTGTGCTCATTGCCCTTGTCATTTAATGTGTACTGTTTAGTCTCCCACTGGCTGAGTCCCTGCATATTCCTGCCAGTACACGGCCCCCTTTTTGTGGCAGGTGGCTGGGTACCTTTCCCCTGATCTTGACTGGATTATTGAGACAGTTTTTCAGCTACCCCCAGCTCCACAGTCATTTTCTCTACTAGAGAGTCCAGGTCTTCTTGTTCCTTACATTTAAGGCCTTCTTTCTTATGATTACAAATATCTGAAATGGAATGGCTAGAAACTCAAGAGGGAAAGTGACCACTGACATTTGACAACACCATAAAGTCCTAATAGCACTTACTTCTGGTCTGTGCTTCCTGCCTTGACTTCTTAGAAGGCTTCCTGGAAATTATGGAGCCTTCTTTCTGCCTTCTTTTATTCTGGGAGTCTACCAGGTTTTTCTCTGCTACAGTGGCACACATAACTGACTTCTACCAGAAGTCTGTCCTATAAGCTCTGAAGGTAGATATTTCTGGTTAGTCATCCGGTTTAGGGAAATTTTGGTCATTAGGTACAGTGATCACTGGAACATGTCAAAGTCAGATAACTGTAGGAAACATGAAATATGGGAACAAGTTGAGGCACAGGCAGAAGGCATTTGGGAGGCTTCCACCGGCTGGATACATGTTGGCAGGCCAGGATTAACAGATCTTGGGGTAAATTCTACCTCCTTGGCTGGGATCCTCTTAGTGTTTCTTTGTAGGAAGAACCAGGAGAAAGTTTTGGGTTGCAGAGCCAGTCCTTAGACCCTCTAGGCAAACCCGATATTCAGTACTGCTGTAACTGGATTGGGTCTCTCAACTGTTCTCTGAGCAGTCGGTAGGGGGATCTTTCTCTTCCCTGTAAAAGAGATGGAACTATTCGGTTTATGGCTCTCATTGGTGGTGTGAACCCGGGGGAACAGACTCCAAAAGTGAGGTCGATTAAAGTCTCATGCAATAGCCAACTTTATTCAGAGCATCAGACAATTTATACTCAAAGGGTTAAAAAGAGTCACTTGAGTGAAGTGTACAATCACAAGGGCAAGCCATAGGTGGTGGGCAAGCTGCACATGGCAAAACCATGTTTTTCTGTAGAGGCATATAAACAAATACCAATGGACAGCTGTAATGAACAATCTAAAACAAACCACTCACATTCACAACAGCTGGGAGGGGCACACAAGCACATTCCAAGAACAGTTCCATGGTTTGGAAGAAATGAGGTCAAAGACTCTGGTCTTGTTTGCTTGGTGCTTTCTGACAGCACTCAGATTCCCCCTCCCACAACCTCATTCTTGGACTAGGTTCCACCATTGTTCCATGTATCTCTCTGTGAGACCTTTCACATTCACAATGCTTTGAAGATTAGTGCTGTAGTGTAATTTACCCTTTTATGAAATTCTACTATGATGTGCATTTCTCTCCTTTGACAGAGCAGTTTCCCCAAAGGACTTAGTCTTACACATTTATATGCTGTGCACCCTAAAGAACATGAGTTTTCAAAAAGTTTTTTCTGTGTTGGGGATTAACCCATCTCCTTATACATGCTAGGCAGATGCTCTCTGCCTAACCCAAGAATGGAGTTTTAAGAAAACCTAACTATAGATGAAGGATTTATACATAAAGAGACAGACCCACCATTTTCCCCCAAGTCTAGTCTTGGCAGGTAGAGACCCTAAATTCTTAGTTTCTCTATGTACTTTTTTGTATACTTCAGTTTTGTTTGGTATGGGAACTAGATTATATTTTTTCTCCTTTAGTTTTTTTTTTATGTGTATAGATGTTCTTGACTGCATGTATGTCTGTGCATCACATGCATGCAGTACCTAAGAGGCCCAGAAGAGGGCGTCACATTCCCTGGGCCTGGGGGTTACAGACAGTTGTGAACTATCATGTGGGTGCTGGGAATTGAAACCAGGTTCTCTGGAAGAGCAGCCACGTGAAGCCAAATTTTATATATTCTTCAAATGTGAGCTGAGAAGAATTTTTGGGTGGGAAGGCCTCAAAACAGAGCCTGCCTGTCTTCACTGGCTACTTAGGTTCAAAAGTGTGCATTAGTTTTGGCTGTAGCTCTGGCAGACTGTCCCTGCCTTCAGAGCATCTTAGCTCTCTCAGGCTTGAATCCCTATTGGTGGTGGTTGGGCGGGAGGGACCTGACTTTCCCCCTTAGCATCTTCCTACGTAGACTCATAGATGGCAGGTTCTGGGCTCCAGTGGAAACCCAGTTTTCATGCTGTGCTGTTGGTTCTTGTGGACCAACAAATGTGGGTCAAAACTTATTTCTCTGTGATGTTCCCTCTTTGTGTCTTCTTTCTGATTTTCTCATTTAAAAAAGAAAGCTGGAAGCTGGGTGTGCTGATGTATGTCTTTAAGCTGAGGCAGTTGGAATTTTATGAGTTTGAGGCCAACCTGGTCCTTATAGCCTGGTATATATTCCAGGCTAGCCAGTCAGGGCTGCATAGTGAGACATTGTTTCAGAGGAGGTGGGAAAAAGAGGGGAGAGAGAGGAAGGGGAAGGGGGAGAGAGAGGAAGGGGAAGGGGGAGAGAGAGAGAAACTTGGGACTAGGGTTGTTGTTTGATGGTGGAGTGCAAGGTTAGTATATGCCGGGGCCTGTGTTTGATCCCCAGCACCTAAGAACAAATAGGGAAAGAAATAGCTGTTATTTTAGTGACATTCTTAGAGGGATCAGACTGTGACTCATTCCATACAGTATTGAAATTGTTTTTCTATTTTCAATTCCTGAGTGCACATAATTGAATTTATATGCTGGATGCTCTGTCCATGTGACTCACGGTGGCTTTCTAGGTTACTGGTTCTTACAAATGCTAGGCAAGTGTCCCACCAGTGAGTCACACCCCCAACTCTAATTGTGGAGTCTTAAAACTCCACTGAGGGCTTAGAAGATAGCATAGTTGGTAGAGTGAAGCACAAAGACCTGAGTTTGGCATCCAGAAAAGCTGGACCTGGGAAAGCTGGGGCACATGGGGCTATGCACAGAGCTCATTGACCAGTCAGCCTAGCAAAAGATGGGTAAGCTCCAGTTTTAGTCAGAGACCATATCTCAAAAAATAATGTGCAGGGTGATCAAGGAAGACACCTGATGTCAACTTTTGGTCTCTACGTGCACATACGAACATGTGCACCCTGCTCACATGTATGTACACATTTGAATAAGTACGTACAACACACATGTTTATACATACATACAAGGCCCCTCCAAGACTCGGTATTGATCTCTCCATGCTCAGAAATGATGACCTAGCCTGGGGGCAGGGTGGGGCTAAGCATGGCATTGTACAGATGCCCTTCAGGTGATTCTGATGGCTTCGAATCTGCAATGCTCTAGTTGGGACAGCAACGCTCTCCTGTTGGGAGGTTTTCATACATACAGAATATCAGGGTCTGCTCCAGATTCTCTGAATCAGGAGCTTCACTCATATTTTATAGTCAAACATTGGGAGCATCTACAGCCTTAGGCTGGTGGTTCTCCAACCTGGCCGCATCTCAGAATCTGTAGCCTAGACTGGTTCCATCAGCGGGCCTAGGACTGGGTCCCACAGTTCCTTCAGAGCATCTCAGGCTACTTTGATGACCTACACTTAGTAAAGGACCCCTAGTATGGATAACATTTTTCCTTCGTCAAAGTTGGATTTGCTCTCCCTCAGCTAATTGAAAGTTAGAGATTAGAATCATATTCTCTCTCTCTCTCTCTCTCTCTCTCTCTCTCTCTCTCTCTCTCTCTCTCTCTCTCTCTCTCTCTCTCTCTCTCTCTCTTTCTTTCCGAGACAGGGTTTCTCTGTATAGCCATGGCTGTCCTGGAACTCACTCTGTAGACCAGGCTGGCCTCGAACTCAGAAATCTGCCTGTCTCTGCCTCCCAAGTGCTGGGATTAAAGGCGTGTGCCACCACTGCCTGGCTCATACTTTCTTTTTATGATGTTTGATATTGAACCCAGGGCTCTAACCATGTTAGGTGTGCTTTAACACCAAGCCATTTCCCAGCTCCCGAAGTGAATCTAATTAGAAAGTATACTGAAGCAAAGCAAAACAAACCCTTTTGTTATTATCTTACCTTTAATTTCTTTTTGAGATGAAGGTCTCACTGTATAGACCAGGTCAGCTTCTAACTTGTGATCCTTCTGCCTCAGCTTTCTGAGTGCTGGAATTACACTGCACCCAGGTAATTTTATTTTTTAGAATGCAGAGATAACTAGAATGGGGATTAAAATCTTACTGAGACTGGTTTGACATCTATCAGCTGAAGATAGCAAACATACTACTTCTTCCTGGGCCCCAGGTATTTCATGCATACAACGAGAAGGGCTTAGGCTACATTTGTATGGTAAGGATGGCTTAGTGTGGGGTCTATGGATTGTAGAGATTCCATTGATGACTCAAATAGCAGTTCCGATGATGCTTGTTGTTAATGGATGTTTGCATTTGCCCTCTAGGATCCCTCGTCTGTGCTATAACTATGATGCTCAGCTTAGGGTTAGAACTCACAACGATATGGATGAATGATCTCCCAGAAGTCTAGCTGTGGCCACAGAGAGACAAATGACTGTGATCTAGAGCAGAGTCTAGCCAGCCAGACTGTGAATCTCCGATCCATGATGCTTCCAGCCACAGTATAAAGCCACAGCAGCAGTAGATGGAGCTGTCCCTTTGCCCTGGGGATTCTAAAACAGTCTCTGCCTGCCACCAGGGGCTGCATGTTCTCACACAGATCTCCCGTTTCTGACAGGTCTGGAGGTTGAAGAATCCACTGTGTATTCACGCATGATCCAGGCGGCTGCACAGCAGAAAGACACCCATCTCACCATCACCCCAACAGTGCTGGGGGAGAGGCACCTGCCAGACCAGCTGGCCTCTGTGACTAGAATCTCCTCCTCTGACCTCTCCCTGGGCCATGTGACCCGGGCCCTCTGCAGAGGCATCGTTCAGAACCTGCACTCCATGCTTCCTTTCCAACAGCTCAAAGAGTGGGGTGTGGCCCGGGTGGTGGGGAGTGGGAGTGCACTGTCCAGGAACGAGGTGCTGAAGCAGGAGGTCCAGAGGGCGTTTCCTTTCCCAGTGTGCTTTGGGCAGGATGTAGATGCAGCCTTTGGGGCAGCTCTGGTCATGCTCCAGAGAGACCTTAGCCAGAAGGAGCCTTAGTTCATCAAGCTCCTTGGCTAAAGGAATGCTGGGAATCTTACCTAATTGACAATGTCAGCATGATCTCTGGGTTGTCCTTTTCTGGGACGGCTCTGTGGGTGGACTGTAATTTATACTTGATCTTGAGGTATGATCTAGACTGATGAAGATCTTACCTTCAGGGCATATGATAATCATACAGCCAGGAATCTCTAACCAGACCCCAAACTAGTGCCTTCCAAGAATAGGATCTTCTGAGAGCTGACTGAAAATGCAGATGTGGGAGATGGAGAGAATGGGAGGGAGGAAAATGGGAAGAGGGAGAGGAAGGGAGAAACAAACAGTTTCCCGGTCACTGGGCTCGGCTGTGATTCATTCGTAGACAGGGAAAAAAGAAAGATGACTTATGTAGCCATGGCTCCAGCAAAGCAGAGAAGACCTGCTTATGCCCAGCACTTGGATTGGTTCAGCTTTAAGTTAAGTGCATTGCTGGAAAAATCCTCCCCACCAGGTTGTAGCAGGTGGAGGGAGGCCCCTCTCCCAGTCTCGGGGAAGAGAAGGAGCCTTCCTTAGTTCATCAAGCTCTTTGCGATTCTGGGAATCTTATCTCACCTGTCAGCTTGATAGCCCTGTCAGTTGAAGAGAACAGCTATAGCATGGTCTCCAGCCAGAGAGAGACCAAAGGATATGAAGCACCACACCTTGGAGGAGAAAGCTGAGGTCTCTGGGCTTGCCTTGCCATGTGCTTCTGGGACAGTGCTGCACCGTGGCTACCCCGAGTCTTCTCAGCACAGCTGGCTTAAAGGCACATCCAGGAGAAGAAAAGTCACCTGGTAAGAACAGCTAAAGGGACCACAGAGCACTGTGAGGAACACTGACTGACAGACTGTTTTCAAGATGGCAGCAAGGCACCAGCCCTTTTCTATGACTGCGTATGGCCACATGTCTCTCTAACCCCTGCCACAAGGGGTGGCCAGTTTCATGAGAGAACCTTTATCCCACAGGCCCCACCCCTTTCTCCAGGGTGAAGATCTTGCTGCCCTCTGGTGGTTCTGGCCCAGTAGGAATGTCCTGTTCAGATAGGCATGCATGGAGGGTCAGAGAATCACCAGTCTTCCCATGTTACAGTGCCTTCAAGAAGAGGGTCACCATCACTGTCTACTCATAGGCTCCCAAAGGACCCCACGGCTCAGGGGCACCTGTGACTTTGGGGAGAAACCATGTCATCTCTTTGTAAGAGTTATTTCATAAGGTATACTATTGTGGTAACCCCTTTGATGGATTTACCTCCCACTGCTGGCTCAGCTAACTGAATAAATTTCATTTTTCCAGAATTTTATCCCTTTGATGAACACACACTTCTCTGTTTGGGGGAATCCTGCATGACTGATGTGGCTTGCAGGAACCCTCATGGGTCAACATGGTGGCACATGCTTTTAATCCCAGCACTTGGGAGGCACAAACAGCTGAATCAGGGTGTTCCAGGTCTGCATGGTGAGCTCCAGGAGAGCCAGAGCTGCATAGACCCTGTTTCAAAACAGGCAGATGGATGGACAGACTGGCCTGGGTTCCCTTGGGCAGATGAGTTGGGACAGTCACGTTGCAGCCCTTGGGGAAGGCTTATGAGAGAGGAGGAAAGGCTGAGGGCGTCTTGGTTACCTTGCCAGCTGAAGGAGCAGTGTTCTAGAACCTCTTGGCTCTCTAAGGTGCAGCCGGCCTTGCCTGTTGAGAGAGCTATGGATAGTGTGTAAATAAAGATCAAGATCTTGAGTTGCTGAGATGGCTCAGTGGGTAAACAGACTTGCTGCCAAGTCCAATGGCTTGAGTCCTATCTCTAGGATCCACATTGTCCTCTGACCTCCACACCTGTGCACTGGCACATGCATTTCCTGCCCCAAATAAATAAGTAAATGTAAGATGATGATGATGGTAATAATGATGATAAAAGGTAAAGATCTGGATGGGTCTTCTTTAGGCCATGGGGCCAGCGTGGCACAAGAAGTCTGTAGTCTTTTCAGGCCACATATCTGCTGTACCCTGGGTGCTGAGCCTTGGAGTCCAAGCTTGCTAACTAAATGTCTTGCCTGCTGCCTCCCTTGCACGCAGTGGAGGTAGGGTTGAACACGTAGATCAGGGCCTCTTTTCTGTAGTTTGAAGTTACACCCCGCTTGCTGCTTCAGCTCTCATTGCTGCAAAGTGCCAGAGTGTGTCAGAAGCCAGCTTATTCCTCCGATGATGAGTTAGGCTGCTGTTAGCATCAGGCTGGGCATCAGTGCTCTAGTCTTAGGAGCACTTACATTTTTTTTTCTTGTCTGATTTGCTTTGGCTGGGGAACTGTAAACAGAAGTGTGTCTGTTTTGAGCAGACATCTTTGCCACACTCTTCTTCCCTTTGCCCACGTGATTGATTGGTCGTACTCCAGACGGCATATATTTTGTCTTCCTGGGTCCTTGTCTGAGTGCAATGGCACCGAGACTTTACCAGTCAGGGAAGAACACAATTGTGAGAGTCTTTTCTGTCTGGAGCTTTGAGTTTGGGGATATTTTATTATCACTGTCGATCTGAAATCATCCTGGCCATGCAGCTTCAATAGCCGTGGAGTCTTCAACGTTTCCACTGTTCCCAATGCGGACCACACTAGCGTTACCTCCAAAAAACAACAGGGGTTCTGGGAAGCCCATCACATTGATGTGTTAATGATTTTTTTTTAAAAAAAAACAAGAGCACAGATCTACTTTTATTTATTTACTCTCCATTAGTTTAAATCTGGGATGGAAACAGCATCACACGGATTCTGTGTCCAGTGGCCTTTGCAGGAAGGTTGCTTCAGAATTTGGCATGAACCATACCACTGTTTGCGTGGACCCGAGTTACTTTTTCCCCAGATTGCTCTGGTTTTGTTTGGTTTGCCTCCAGGAGTCACTGTATTGCTTTTTGCTTTATACACATAAGCACATCTCTTGCCTAAGTAGAACTCTGTTTCATCTCGGGCATCAACGCCTTCAATTTTAAGAAGAGCCATGTGCTCTCTTTGGTTCCCGATACCTTGCTTGTAGCCAGCAAAAATGGCCTTGCACCACAGCCTTCCAGACATACTTGCTTCTAGAAGTACTGTTCCCAGCAGGCTTCCACAGGCGCCAAGATGGCGGAAAGAGGAAGGCAAGGCCTGGTGGTGTGTTGATGAATTCTTATCACCAGGAGATAAAATAAGCCTGGGTGACAGTAATCTCCATTCCCAGAAGGGTGAGTCTTGTATACTCCATGAAAGTGACATCCAGACAAGTCTTAAGAGCTTCAGTAATATTTTATATTTTCGGTACCTGCTGTGCAGTGAGAACTGATCTAAGTCCTGCTTATTTGAACCCGTTTAATTTTTTTTAACCCAGGAGGTGAGTGTTGTCCCATTTTATAGGTGGAGAAACAGACACACTAGAAAGCTAAGTAACTTCACTTGAAGCACACGACGAATGGTCCCAGTGCCAGAGCTCACTCTCTTGTCTCTCTAACTTATTCACTTTGACCATATTTCTTTTCGCTACATTTCTTATTATTTTTAAATTTTATTTACTATTGTTTCATCATATTCTTTCCACTCCCCCAACTTCTCCCAGATCCTCCCCACCTCCCTAACCAACACTTCATGTTCTCTTTCCCACTTTTTATCTCTAAAACAGAAAAAAACCAAATATCAACAAAACAAAATTCCCCAAAGACAAAAAAAAAAACCCATAAAACAACACCACAATACAGCACAATACATGCACACATACACACAGACACACACACACTATGGAGTCTGTTTTGTGTTGGTCAGCAACTCCTGAGGATAAGGTCTCCCTTGGAGTGTGGTTGATATACCCAGTGTCACTCCCTTGGAGAAAAGTGATTTCCCTTCTCCTAGCAGATATTAATTGCAAATAACTTTCTGATAGGGATTTTGTGTCCAGCCATGCTTCTCGTTCCAGGATTTTGTATGGCTTAAATTTGCTCAGGTCTTGTGCAAGCTGTCACACTCTTTGCAAGTCCATACACTGTTTCCTCAGAGTCTTCCACTGCCTCTGGTTCTTACAATCTTTCTGCCTCCTCTTCCCCATAGATCTCGGGCCTTGAGGGGAGAGGTTTGATGAAGACATTCCACTTAGGGCTTAGTGCTCCAAGGCCTCTCACTCTGCACATTGTCCATCGTGGGTCTCTGTGTTAATTCCCATCTATTGCAAGAAGCTTCTCTGAGGAGGGCTGGGTGAGGCACTGATGGAGTGCAGGGGCTCTGGGGTCCCTGGTAGACTGGTTCTGTAGGCTGGTGGGATACCACAAAGGAATGAAGGTGGGCTAAGAGAATTGGCTGGGGATGGCAAGGAAGAATTAGGGGGACCCTGGGTCTGTATGAGGAGGCAGAGATTCAAGGGGATGAAGGTGGGCTGTGAAGACAGAGCCCACTCTCTTAGAACTCTAGGGAAAGGGGTAAGGGCAAGTGCATGTATTCACATTCAGGTGTTGATACATCCAGCGTGTGACACCTGATCTGGAATAATTTGGTCAGAGGGGAAATGAAATGATGCCTCCCGGAGTTCCCGTGAGACATGTTGGCCAAACTGTCACTGAAGGGTGCATTCTCCTGAAGTTAGTGGAGTTTAGAGGGCTGGGGCTTCTTGGGTTGGAGGTGTATGGTTGATGGTTTGGATGGTATGGGCACTGGATGGGAGGGTAGCTTCTACAGAAGGCAGCAGCCTTGGGAGAGGCTATAAAATGACCTGGAGAGAGTTGGGCAGACAGAGGTGTGAACTTCAGCCCATGCTTCCCGGACAGCACCACTCAGCCTGAGAATGCAGTTACATACGGATCATGTAGCATTCATGTTTTCATTTTTTTCCTCCCAAGCAGAACAGAAACCCCCGAAGGCAGGTCCACGTGCTCTCTGTTCTGTCCTCTTTCACCCTGATTTGCCCAGTGCTGATATTTGGAAAGCAGACTCCTGCCTCTGTCTATGGCTCTGCATCAGGTGCCTACTGCACAGTCCTGGTGGCACATCTGCCTGGGGATTCCCTGCAGCAGCAGCAGGGACACTGTTTTCCAGTCAGTGGTTGCTATAGGCCCTGTCTGATGTGTGTGGGTCTTGTATGATTCTTATCCACTGTGGTGTCCCAGTGGGCAGAGGCCTTCTGCTCACCTTCTTGTATCAATGTGAGGGCCTCAAAGCAGAGGCCTTCTGCTCACCTTCTTTTATCAATGTGAGAGTCTCAAAGCACTTGACTTTTGCCTCAGCCATGACTTTTGTCCAGGTCAAGTTGTTTCGTTTTTTTTTTTTTTTTCTTGTTTCTAATGCTAAGGGGCAGACATTGTCTAGCTGTGTCCATTATAGAGCCAGATGATGGACTATCTTACAGTCATTTCACACAAAGTCTTTGTTTAATGACATAGGAAGATGCCCTAATAAAATATCTACCATAAAATAAAAACATTTGCAACTCACCATACTTCTTAATTTATAAGGTACTAGTGATTGAAAGAGGCTTAATAAAAAATGTTTTAGGAATAAATAATCCATAGTACATTAAGCATAGATTAAAATGCAAGATCCATTTCAACCTAAGACAAATCAGAAGGTAAGAAACACATCAGGGCAAGTCTTAGGCAGCAAGATGGTGTCATTACAGAGATGTTTGCTGGGCTGACTCTTGACTCATGAAACATTAAGCAAATCTTTTTTTTTTTTTCATTATAGAGCAATTAGTCACAACCTCAGGCTAATGGCCGGACGCAGCTTGGCAGTCAGCAGCTGTGGTTCTGAGAACATTAATTCCTCTGGTCTGCCTTGGTTCCTGGAGGTCATTTACCACCAGTTCATTAGTCCCCAGCACGAAGAAATAGTCTCAGGTACAGCTCCGAGGTCATGCTCCTGCAGCTGGCATTGAACACAGCTGGACCTACTCTGTGCCAATCCACTTTCTGGCCGCACAACCCTCTAGGTGCCTTTGCCCTTGCTCCCTGTCACTGCCCTGGGACAGCTCTGGAGGTCAGGGACCAGTCTTCTGTGTTGGGTGTATGGGGGCCTCATTTCTCCAGCTAGCCCAGATGGTCAGTTCCTTCTGTTCCTTTCTCTCCTCCAGATTGGCCCTTTTAGACTCACACGGACACCCAGCAACGCAAGCGGGATGTGGGAGGGGAAGTCATCCTTGTCTAGGTTTGTTGTTTGTTGCCTGGATCAGGGACCATTGAAGCTGTTTAAAATCTGGGAAGGGAAACAGAAAAGTCAGGAAGTTGAGTCCCAGCATGAGATTTAGGGAGCTCCAGGTGAACCAAGAAGCCTGCCCTGCTCCCGGGGTTGGGACTGGCACCATTCACCCCTACCTGGCTCTTCTGGAGATGCCATTTTGATAACCAGTCCTTTCAAGGAAGGCTTTAAAACCTTTTCCACCTTGGATCTCTTTTCACCTGAGAAAACTTTACCTGAATGAATGTCTATAGGTGTATAGAAGAGGTATATGGAGTAGATGTTTGTGGACCATATAGAAAAGTTTACTTTAGGGCTGGGTGTGGTGGTGCACACCTTTAATCCTAGAACTTGGGAGGCAGAGGCAGGTGGATCTCTGGGAGTTTGAGGCCAGCCTGGCCTGTCTATAGAGACTCTGTCTCAAGACAGACAGTCAGACAGACGAACAAGAAACTTATTTAAGCCAGACAGTGGTGGTATACGCCTTTAATCCTAGCACTTGGGAGGCAGAGGCAGGCAGATTTCTGAGTTCGAGGCCAGCCTGGTCTACAGAGTGAGTTCCAGGACAGCCATGGCTACACAGAGAAACCCTGCTTTGAAAAACCAAAAAAAAAAAAAATCAAATTTAATACTAATGAGGCAGATGAGTTTGTCTAACAAAACCCACCAAAACATACTGATTTGATATTCACGTGCTAAAAAAAATGTTAGGAAAATATTACAAGTCTTCGTTTTCTGTAATTCTACCATCATTTTTATGTACAGACAACTTTGTTTGCACAATCAAAATGCTGCAGTTCACAACATACAAATCTGAGCCACGGTGTTTTAGGTTTTGATCATTGGCATTGCGTGTCATGGACATGCTCACAATTCAGAGTGAACCTGGCTTGTGTTCAGAGCCAAGGCTGCAGTGAAGTTGTGCAATGTGACATCTGTGGGCAAGCGTTGCCAGAAGCACCTTAACTACATTACACACTTGATATTGAATTAAGTTTTGAGCATTCAGAAACCTGTTACTGTTTTGATTTTTTTTTTTTTTTTTTTTTTTTTTTTGCTATCCCCAAATTTAGTAATGTGACATGTGGCGTTTGGAACCGACAGTTTAAGAAAGAAGCTTTCCTTCAAACCCTCTGAGGATTTTTTGTTTGTTTGTTTTTGTTTCTGGCTGTGTCGCTCTAGCCTCATACCTCAGGAGGAGCCAGGTGTGGTGGCTCATTTCTGTCATCCCAGCACTTCTGACACAGAAACGTGAAGGTTGATGCAAGTCTGAGGGCAGCCTGGTCTACACAGTGTGTTCCAGGTCAGCCACGGCTTTGTAGCCGGATCCTACTTCAAAACACAACAAACAAAAATCCTAGAGAAACTCAGAGAGAAGCAATTTAGATCCTAGGGCCAGGATCAAGAGCTCATCTTAAGTCATTGTGGCCCCTGGTGCAGCACTCATAGGAAACAGTGGCTCTGGGTGACCATAGTGGCCTCTAGCATCTTTTGTGCCCAATTTTGCTCGGTCACTTGTCGGTGTGTCTTTCCTCTTTCCCATCATCCAGAGCCTAGGGAACACTGGTGCCCAGAAGTTACCATGAAAGCGCGCTTGACTTCCAGAGAGGTTAATGAACACCTTGTCGCCCAGAGCCAAGATCACCGTGCTGCAGCCTGTGATTCAGAGAGCCTCGTCAATCGCTGTGATGCTTAAACAGAAGGTTTGTCCTTGCCACCTGTGCTCAGTACAAATGATATTCAGGTAAAGTCACACCAGACCACAGTCCACACCTGCTGCCTTGGGCAGGGCACAGTGCAGGTTCATAGTGATGAGCACAACAGCTTCTATTGCCCCAGGCCATTTGGCATCTCAGAAGCAAGTCACAAAAACAAGAAGTGCTGTGTCAAGCTAGCATTAGGAGGCACCAGAGGACACCAGTGCAACCATCGCCATGCTCGGGCAGGTCACGTTGCCTGTGTGTGCTTCATTTCTATATCCATATGATGCGGGCAGTCATATCCAGTGGGCTAGAGAGATGGCTGGGTCAGAAACAGCACTTGCTATTCGAGCATGAGGACTTTAGTTCAAAATCCCAACACCCTATAAAAAGTCAGGCCTGGGTGCATGTGCCAGTAAATCTCACACCTGATTTTCTGCACTGGGTCTGGCAAATACAAGCACAGGCACATGCATCCACATGTTTAGGAACATGTGTGTACACACACCCACACACCCACACCTCATACTTAGCTCATGAAGTGTTTGTGAGCCCAATGGGATAGTATGCATGAAGTGCATATACCAACCTGGAATGTTCTATGCTTCCAGTTAAGTACCTCTGACCACTGCTGCTGTTGACATTGGAACTGGGACCACAGAGCCACCTACCACAGGAAGTGTATAGGCCGAGTTTTCTGAAGGAGTTTGGAAGTGATCAGTTTAGGCTGGGCTTTAGACAGGGAAGGGCCTGTGGAGGTAAGGCTGGATGGCAGAACTGTGATACCTATTGTTCTTACCTGGTATCTGAAGACTGCTAAGTAAGTGGAGAAGATGGATGGTGCAGGTGGCTTCGGCAGAACAGGGGCAGAGGAAGAGTGTGGGGGCAGCGTAGTGGGTATAGAGGAAAAGCCTCTCCACCCCGTGATGATAGAAGATGGGTCCCAGTAGGAAAAGAAACACTCTGTGGGCTACAGACACAGAGCTGAAGGCCGGAGCATCTTTCAGCAGTGTAGACCACCAGGAGGCTGGGGGAAGGACCAGGATGACTGGTGATCAGGAAGTAGGGATGGAGGGGCACTTCTGACCTCCCAGCTGAGAGAGAGGGACTGGCTGGCAGACAGAAGGAGGGATGGGTGGGAGGCCTAGAAATTGAGGGCAGACAGGTCGGAGACGGAGAGGATGACGACAAGAGATCGTATCTGACTAGAGGACCAGAAGAAGGAGAGTCCTTTTACAGTCAGGGGACAGCCAGTCATGGATGCTTAATTCAGACAGAACAGAGGTGGCACTGAGACCAGCTGAGAGAAGGATTTGCTGTCCCTAGGTACAGGTTCAGGGAGGTAGAGATGGACCTCAGAGAGATACAAGGTCTGGGGGGTTGTTTAAGAAAGACAGTTCAGTTTGGGAGGTGAAAAAGCTCTGGAGAGTTGGTGATAGCAGATGCCAATAATGTGAACGAACTGAAGGCCACCCAACTGTGCATTTGAAGTGTTTAGGATAATGAAGTTTAGACTCCCTATGTCTTACCACAATCTAAAAAAAACAAGAACAAGCCCTTGGTATCCTAGGAACTGCAGCTAAAATGGAGCAGTGTGGTGAGGAATGGTTGCTAAGCCTGGCTCTCATGCCCAGACTAGTCATGTGATCTGAAAGTCATGTGATCTGAATAACTGTCTAACACCTCCGAGTCACAGGTTTCTCTTCAGCCACTTGAGTATGACAGTCTTTGCTCCCCCTTGCTCAGGGTTGTTACTGGGCCTAGAGGTGGGTGTGGAGAAGCTCTTTGGTACCCCTTCTGCAGGGTGGCTGGGAGTTACTGTGCTCTGATGACTCCACTCTGGTCCCAGCTTTGTACTACTCCAGGAGGAGCTGCAGTGGCTGGTCTGAGCTCCATCCAGGCTGTGTCTGAACCATGACTTGTTAAAGAAATAAAAAGGAAAGAAAAGGACATGGCCACTCCTAGGTATGGTGGAGGAGAACGTTTATTGTAGATAAAGGGCAAGCATAGCCAGAGGCAGACATGTCTGGGAGAGTCCAGAGTGGTTGTGTCCCTGAGCCATGTGGGGAGGTGGGGTGGGGGCTCGCAGAGAGGGAGGGAGAGAGGAGAGAGGGGAACCAGATGCAGCAGCCAGGAGGCCAAAGGTACAAAAGGGGTAGGGAACCACAATGTATAGATTATATAGGGAAGAGCCTCTGGCAGAAGGGCAGCCCAGCCTCTGGGCTGGAGAGTTCAGGATAGAGGGTAGGGTATGCCAGCCATACCCTGAAACAGGTAGGGATTGAGGGGTGCTGGGAGAACCTAGAGGTCAGGTCCACTTTGACATGTTAAATAGGCATCTCAGCCATTTGTCCAGGGTAATATAATTGAAACGTAATATAATTTGAAATGTAATACAATTCAGATCCCCCTGGCTTCCTAGTGGCAGTTGCTTGGGTGGATGGATTTTGCAGAATGTTTGTGGGTGCAGCCTTGCACGTACTCCCTGAAAGCTGGTGGACTTTCCTAGGCAGGATCTGGGAAGGAGTGGACTTGTTCTAATCACACACTGTGTGTGATGTGTGATGTATGAACCTGCTTCTTGGTAGTTAGGACGGCATTGGAGGAGGTGAGAAATTAGCACACATCATTTTGTGTGTGTGTGTGTTCTGTTGTTCACTAAGGAACCCCAGTCCAGTAAGATTGGGTCCTGGAAGACCTAGAGACCCCCAAGCTTAATCTCTACCCTGGGTTTGAGTACACAGGAACCCAGAGGCCCAAAGGAGGCAGGGCCTCCAGACGAGACAGGTGGCTCAGAGGTCCCAGTCATTTCCCTTTGAAAACACGGCAGCTTCAGGACACTGGGTTTTGCATCTCTGGCTGTGAGAGTCCTTTAAAGGAGCTACTTCCCAGACATATAGAAAAGATGGTTTGGAAAATCAAGGCTCCAAGAGCTAAGGCATGGCTTAGGCTGGACTGGGCTGCAGGCAGCTAAGTGCACCTCGGCCCTGGCATGACTGGGGGTGGGGCATTGGCTGTGGTTTCTGAAAAAGGGCAAAAATGATGGGAAAAGCTTTGGGATCCTCTGGGAATCGGAGCCGTGGCAACAGCAGCTGCTGCCATTGCTGCAAATGTTTCCTTGAGTGCCAGAGTATGCCCAGAGCCCATCCCTGCCGTACACCAGGGGAGGGGCGAGGACCCTCACAGAGGCAGGGAGGCCACTCTTACCACACAGCAGCCTGGCTCTCCCACAAAGAACAGCTCCAAGGCACTTGCTCCATTTGGAGTGTGCCTGCACCTAGCTGGTAAGTCCTTCTCATGGGCTGATGGCTCGCCACTGTCCAGCTGTGTGTGGTTCTGCGGGGCTCTGAGGGCCTCGGTGATCCCATCTGAAAACTGGGTTAGTACAGTGGCTGCCTTGGACTTCTGGGAGGCTGAAGCAACAGTACTGCACACTTAACTTGGCTGACTGTAGGCAGTGGGTCCCTGAGAGAGGTGGTGGTTAGTTGGTTTATGTTGGTTCCTGCAGGAGGATTGAGAGACTGCAGATGCCGTAGAGCCCAGAGGTTTGTGCCTATCTGGAGGCCTTCCGTGGGCTGGCTTCTTTGTGCAGAGGTGCAGGGCTGGGCGGGGCAGCCTGGGTTCTTGTCCTGGTTCCTCTGTGTTTTTAGCAGTGTCCTTCTGTTCTTCATTTCCCAGTGTAGAAAACCCACTCAGTTCTCTGTCTTTCCTGAGTTGATGCTTGGGTCTGGTAGAAATGGGTGTGATGTGGGTGACTATGTTCCCCCAGTTTCTCAAAAATCATAGGCAGCCGGAGGGAGATGCTCTCAAGGTCTTAATTGGAGTGATGTTCTGGGTACTGAGGCAGATGGGAGAAGCACCCTCAGTATATCGCTATGGCCTGGAGAGAAAGGAGGGATACCTTCCCCTACAAAGCCAGATTGAATACCACCCATTGACAAAGAAAGGCAGACCCGGGGTTAATGTGGGTCTCTGTAGGCAGGTTTTTCAAGACAGCTCTTCAATGCATCTGAGTTCACAGCCTTGGCATAAACCAGAGCTTCCACCTCCATCAGAAAACCAACAGGTGTTTGCCTAAAACAGGGCCTAATTCCCCGATCCCTGTAACACGGTGACAGGGATATCATACGGGGTTCATTCATGGTACACTTCAGGCATAGCTATGACAGACTGTCTTGCCCCTGTCTTTTCCCCTTAAATGTGCACCCCCCACTCCTGTGTGCTGCCCAGCAATCGTCTCACCAGTAAACTGGGAGAAGCTTGGTTTTCAGTGGGGGGCTGGAAGTAGAATGTGAGCTGCTTCCTGCTTCCTGCTTCCTGCTTCCTGGTTTGGTTTGATTAGGGTCAGCCCAAGGAAGAGGTAAAGACCCAACCATCAGGATTCCTTTACTCTTGGATTTGCAGGCAGCTTATCCACAGGGCAACCATGGACATCGGAGAGAGTGAGGCATAGGATGTGTACATTACCTGCACTTTGCTTGGGGTTTGGGGCATCTAAGGATGCTTGCTAGCTTCATCAGGAGGCTTCTTTAGATTTGGAGCTATGTCTGCTTCCAGGAGTAGGAGGGCCTGGTCTGATCAGTCCCTAGGCCTTACTGTGGAGTTTAGGACCATGTTTAACATGTGAACAGTAGCCCCGAGCCTTCCAGAGAGATGACAGAGTGCTAGAGATGCTTTCAATCAAATCCTGGTTTCCTCCTGATCACTGTGTGCCATCTGGGAAATGACACAACCTCTCTGGGCTTCAGCTTCTCTATCAGCAAAAGATTTACCTTTTAGAGATGTGAGAATTAAGTGAATTTTGTCAAATGTTTGTGTTATACACAGCATGTGCCCAAACATGCTGGCCAATCTTATTCTTATTTGCCTCCTGTGCCTACCGTTTACTTATTTTAATTGATTTTTATTGTGCTTGGAATGGGAGCCAGGGCTTCATGCATACTCCTGTATCCTACCACTGAATCATACCCCCAGTCCTGTTGAGCTTTTAAACCAACTACAGTCTCCACAGACTATGGACAGTCCTGGGCAGGAAGCTGTCTTCTGAAAGCTGACACCAGCACCAGTCCCCTTGCTTCCAAAGCTTCTCACAGCTTCCCGTTGTCTGCCTAATCCTGTTCCCATTCTGTTTCCTGGCCTTCAAGGCCCACAGCGTATATAGCACAGTGAGGATGGAGCTGTGTGACAGGCCAAGCAAATGAGGAGAGGTTAGAAGGGGGCATCGGTGTCTGGGAGCACCCAGGATCAGACAGCTTCAGGTGCTCCTGAGAGCAGACCAGCAGGGGAAGCAGCTATGCTTTGCCAGCCACAGGCTGGGACAGGTCAGGCTTTTGTCTTTGTCTTTTTTTTTTTTTTTTTTGGCTGTGAACATTAGTCCACAGCAGACTCATGGGCCTGGCCTGGCTCCATACTCGGGATTTGTGCAGTCTGAACTTTCCCTTGAAAACACAGGACTCAAGAGACCTCCCCCACCTCTGTCAGTGGCTGCTTTCCAGAATGCAGACACAGCTGGAATGTTCATTTCCCTAACCGACTGTGAACTGAGGAGGAAGAGAGTATAGGACTGATGGCTTTTATTTCTCTCACAGAGTCCAACACTACCTTTCCTTTTCTAAAAACATGTTTTAAAATTTCTTCTTTGAGAATGTTATACATGGATACAGTATGTTTGATCATATGCACCCTCTTAACCCTCTTAGCCCCAAGCTACCCCATGTCACCCTCTGAACTTCATGTCTTCCTCCTCCTCTTCTTCATGAATGAAACGAGTGTAGACCTAGTGTTCTTGGGTATAGGATTATCCATTGGAGTATGGGCAACCTGCCAGGGACTACACTTGTGAAGAAAATTGACTTTTTTCCCTCTCGGCAGCCAACAACTACCAATAACTCATAGCCCTCTGGCATCCACTAAAGTGTGGATTCAATTGATCTTGTACAGGAAACCATGGCTGCTATGAGTCCCCCAGTGCAGTGGTCCTATCATGTCCAGAAGCCATTGTTTCATGGTGGTCCTCATGGACCTCTGGCTCTTCTTCCACGGTATTCCTTGAGCCTTAGTGGGAAGGAACACATCATGGATTTCTGCTGGGCAGAGGTCACAGGGCATGGAAGGAAGCAAGCAGCTAGACAGATAGTTAGACAACAAGGCGGACTGTGCTAAAAGGGTTATCAGGGTGGACAGGCAGGGGCCTGGTCACTCCAAAGGTTCAGGGATGATGGGGCTTTGCTGAGGTAGGAGTACTCATGTTGGCTCCTGGGGGGAGGTGGTATTTGAGAGGTGGGAAGATTTTGGAAGGGAAGAGGAGACCACAGTCCAGGTGGAGGTGGGTTGGGAGGAAAAGCCTCTGGTCCAGGAGAGGCCTGGGCACTAGGAGGCCGGACGGCCAGCAGGTGGAGGGAGAGCATGGGAGATGGGGTAGGAAGTGTCAGCTCCCTCTCAAGGGGAGTACACTCACCTGAGCAGCCAGCTTAGCTCTAGAGGTTCAGGTCTAGAACACCTGCCAGCCCCACAGCAAACGATGTGGCCAAGTATAGACCGGGATGCTTGAAATACACCCACTTCACAAAATTGACCCAAGGCATGCTATGTGCTGCACATGTGTGTGCACGCACACCAATTCCCTCCTGACACAGTGGTTGCTGTTGCTGCAGCTGTGTGGAAGGGCAGAGTCGGGTGCTATGTGTGGCTGCTGGCACCCAGTACAGAAGTTTTGCAGTACGGATGGGGTCATTCTTCTCCTCTGTGAATACAAACTGCGTGGCTCTTTGGGGGCTTGGTCATCCTCATCGGTCTTGATACTGAGTTCCTCCACAATGCGTCTCTACTCTGATATGGGGATGTAGGAAGAACAGACCAGGCAGCTGAGCACTCCAGACCTGGCTGGCTCTAGGTGGGAAGCCTGGCCACTGTGACCACAGAGCCTGCTGATCACTGCAGTTGTTTCCCCGGGGCTGCTGAAGTGGGAGGCACAGCTCTGAAAACTTTAGTTCTTCAGGGCACTACTAATTAGACTTTCAAGGTGTCCTGATTAACGGGGTGCGGGGGGGGAGGGGAGGGGACTTGACAAGAAGAGCGTGGAGGGGATGAGACTCTGTGGTCCCCAAGATGGGCACAGACCTCATCTTTGTGGCTATCTGCAGGTTGCAAATTGGGCCACAGAAGATCTGGAAAGGATGGAGAAATGGGCTAGCTTAGACTCGGATGAATCTGAGCCCCCAGCCCAAGAGAACTCCTGCCCGGACCCTCCAGACAGAGACCCTAACTCCAAGCCGCCTCCAGCCAAGCCCCACATCTTTGCTACCAGGAGTCGCACCCGGCTTTTTGGGAAGGGTGACTCAGAAGAGGCCTCTCCCATGGACTGCCCTTATGAGGAAGGCGGGCTGGCCTCCTGCCCTATCATCACCGTCAGCTCTGTTGTCACTCTCCAGAGGTCTGTGGATGGACCTACCTGTCTCAGGTAAGTCTGGGGGGGCCTTCCCTTCCAAGACCCAAGTGCCACCCAAGACCGGTGGCAGTCCCAGCCGTCAGCTAACACCTCCGTTAAATGTCACAGAGCTGGGGAGCTGGGGAGCTGGGGAGCTGGGGAGCTGGGAAGCCTTCAGAGGTGGTCTGGCCCACACTCTTGCGATCTTGCGGGACACACAGTCACATATGCTGGAGTGCATGTGCATGCTGATTCCAGCTGCCAGCACATGCCAACACATGCTAAGTACCCAGACCCCAGTGCTCACCAGCCCCAGGTACTTCAGCTTCACGTTCAAGGTTAGGATCTTGTGGACCAAGAAGACAAATTTTGTACAGGTGAGGAGCCTACCAGCCTTCCTGCCTCCCCTGAGGCAGGGCAGGGAGTCACTCAGGATGGCTTCTGGGTAGTGTGAAGGGCTAAGGCATCCATGGATGGATAAGGGCTTATCCATCATTCATAAGGGCCAAGGCAACCATGCCTAGCCCCTCTAGGCTCCTGTCTCCTGAGCTCCAGAAGGAAGGCCAGTGGGCTGGGTGGAAGACAGGTGACAGTAGCAACAAAAGTTTTCTCCACGGTGTCTGCAGATAGGCCAAGGGCAGGATGGGGACACGAGTATCCCAGGGTCCTCATTACAATTACATGTGTTTCCTAAACTGGCTGGTTTGCCTTGGGACTCAGTCACACTCCTTGCTGGGCCTGAGATGAGGGTATGACTTATTTCTCAGGCAGACATCCCAGGACTCTGTCTCCACTGGTGTTGAGACGCCCCCAAGGCTCTATGATCGCAGGAGCATCTTCGACGCTGTGGCTCAGAGCAACTGCCAGGAGCTGGAGAGCCTGCTGTCCTTCCTGCAGAAGAGCAAGAAGCGCCTGACTGACAGCGAGTTCAAAGGTGGCCCTGTGTGGACTGGCTTCCCAAGGGGCCTTTTCCAATCTTGACCTGGCTTTGACCCTCTCTCTGCCCTGCAGACCCAGAGACGGGAAAGACCTGTCTGCTCAAAGCCATGCTCAATCTGCACAATGGGCAGAACGACACCATTGCTCTGCTCCTGGACATTGCCCGGAAGACAGATAGCCTGAAGCAGTTTGTCAATGCCAGCTACACAGACAGCTACTACAAGGGTGAGGTGGGGGTGGCCTGGTACGGCTACAGAACATCTGCACCCTGGGGGGACTGCCCCAATCCCTGTCACTGTGTTGTTTTCTCCTGGTTCTGATCCCTGCCCTTGCACATCTGCAGTCTCCTCCCGTGGCCCTGGGATCTCTGCTGCCCTCCTGCTGACTTGGTGGTCCCTATCCTTTGCTGTCATATCTTCTGCCTTTCTTTCTCCTCCTCCCTCCTCCCTCCTTCCCTCTGCCTCCTTTCCTTTGAAGCTTAGTATTTTCTGCTCATTTTTGTTGCCGCTTCAAGACTTTGCTGGCCTAATTTGTAGATCCTGGCCTCCTACAGTGAGAGGTTGTGCAGACATTTTCTGGGTGCTTCTTTCAGAAGCAGTTGCTACTTGCCCAGGGCCCTTCCCTGGGCACATCTCTTTGGGCCCCCCCACAGGACTGTAATCACAAGGCCAACAGTGCGCCTCCCTCTCTAGGCCAGACAGCATTACACATTGCCATTGAAAGGCGGAACATGGCACTGGTGACCCTCTTGGTGGAGAATGGAGCAGATGTCCAGGCTGCTGCTAACGGGGACTTCTTCAAGAAAACCAAAGGGAGGCCTGGCTTCTACTTTGGTAGGGAGGCCATGTGGTAGACATGAGGGAGCTAGAGGCCCAGTCATCCAGGGACTAGCCTCATTGGTGGGGCTCCACTGGGGATCCTGTGTTCGCTGCAGGTGAGCTGCCCCTGTCCCTGGCTGCGTGCACCAACCAGCTGGCCATTGTGAAGTTCCTGCTGCAGAACTCCTGGCAGCCTGCAGACATCAGTGCACGGGATTCGGTGGGCAACACGGTGCTGCACGCCCTTGTGGAGGTGGCAGATAACACAGCTGACAACACCAAGTTCGTGACAAACATGTACAACGAGATCCTGATCCTGGGGGCCAAACTCCACCCCACACTGAAGCTAGAAGAACTCACCAACAAGAAGGGGCTTACACCGCTGGCTCTGGCTGCCAGCAGTGGGAAGATTGGGGTAGGTTGGGGTTTTGGCCTGGAGCTGTGGACACCAGGCAGGGAGGGTGGCTGGGTAGAGGGCTGTGTGTAGAGGACTCTAATTCTACCCGCTACTGAGGCTGTGAGTGTGAGCCAGAGGAGGTGTAAGCAGAAACCAGGAAGGTCAACATGGCGGTTTCTAATTTCCAACTTTGTCACAGGGACTCAAGGTGTGTGTGTGTGTGTGTGTGTGTGTGTGTGTGTGTGTGTGGTGTGTGTAGCTAGGTTGAAAGAAAAAAGAGGCTGTTGGTGCTTTACTAGGGTGAGCAAGATTTGTGGAATGACAGGGAGGGTCCTAAGGGGGAAGCTTGGAGTATACCAGGCCCCAGACAAATCAGGGTTCTATGGATAATATCAGCAGAGATAATATCAGTAGAAATACTGGGAAACTGTCCCTGCCCCTTTAAGCATTTAAGCCCTGTAGGAGTCTACCTATGGCTTTCATTGTATTTCATTGATTCTGCCTCCTGCTCCCCCCCCCCCCCCCGGAATTGCACTCTGTAGCCCAGGCTGGTTGTAATTTGCTAGCTTGGCCCCAAAGTTGCAACAATCCTCCTGTCCCAGCCTTCTGAATCTGGAATTACAGGCATGAACCATCATGACTAGCTTATTCCTTAGATTTTGATGATTTCTTTCTGGCTTAAAGTTTTCTAGAAAACTTCACTGTCCTTTACAGAGGACTGTAAATCTTGGGGCCCTGGAATAATATACCTGATGTGGGTGTAGCTGAGGTCAGAGGGCAGCTCTGTGGATCTTGATAGTGAGGACGTTGCTGGGGCTTGGCCTGGGTGTCTGAGTGATGGAGTTGGGAAACTGAGTGCATTTACCACAAGAACTCAGAGCCTGCCCAGGGAAGCCACCCATGGCCTGGGCTGGCCTGATGGGGATCTCCTACCTGCCACAGGTCTTGGCCTACATTCTCCAGAGGGAGATCCACGAACCAGAGTGCCGGCACCTGTCCAGGAAGTTCACTGAATGGGCCTATGGGCCCGTGCACTCCTCCCTTTATGACCTGTCCTGCATTGACACCTGTGAGAAGAATTCAGTGCTGGAGGTGATCGCCTACAGTAGCAGTGAGACCCCCGTGAGTGGCCAGGGCCAGGACAATGTATACCCGGCACGACCCTGCCCTTGCTCCAGCTCCATCTGGCCTCTCACATAGAAAACCTGTTGCCAGGAGCCTGTGTCCTCCAGACCTAGTCCACCTCCTTTTTCTTGTGTTTTTCTTAGCAAATGAACGACAACCATTAGCTCATAAACACGAGAGCATCTCAGAAGTGCAGAGATAAGGACAGCTCTCCCTATGGAGTCCTTTGGAGTCCTTTTATTTGTGTAAGCAGGATCACGCTGTGCACGCTGTAGGTTATGCAGTTGCTTTCACTCACTCACGTGTGCTGTAGTTAGCTTTGTATTAGCACGCAGGCGTCTGTCTCACTTAAAAGCTGTTGCCCAGCGTTCACCCACGGGACTGGCAAGCTATCTGCAGTTGCTCACACACTGCAGGCCACTGACACAAGCCTGAGGATTTTCCCCGTGAAAGTTATGGGAAACTGCAATCTCCAAATCAGAAAGCATGCCCGATGTATCTCTTCGTAGTTTTTGAGACAGGGGCTTGCTCTGCAGCTGAGGCTGGCCTTGGACTCCTGATCCTCCTCACTCTAAAGTGCTAGGACTGTAAGCCAGGGGCCACCACACCCCACAGTGAGGAGGAACATCGATATGCATTTACTGGCCTTTTGTACTTCTTTGGTGGGTCTTGGTTTACGGGACTATGTGCTGGCTGCTCCTGGTTTATAGACACCCTTGGCTTCTTAATGAACCAGTCTTTTCTCTATTGCTGTGCTGCCGTGTAGTTTTTCTTCCTGTCTGTCTTTTGCCTTTTAATTTACACACAACACCCTTTACTTATAAAAGGGTTTCATTCTGATAGGGTCAAGCTGCTTGGTGGGTTTTTTTTTTTTTTCCTTTTCCTCTCTCTTATGGCTTCTGGACTGGTGCCATGCTCTGATCTTCATTAGAGTTAGTTACATAGTAGCCTTTCTGTATTCCCTTTCCACTCATTGGTAGGTGTTCATTTTGACTACTTTATCTAGAGATTCCTTCTGTGTGCCAAGGATGGCATTTTACTTAGTATTTCTGGCTTCAAGTGAAGGCTCAGTGATACTGAGTAGTCCTCTCTTCTTAAAGTCATACTCCAAGCTTCTGAAGTGGACTTGGGAGCTGAAATCTCTGCCGGAGGCAGGGAGAGGCTGCCATAGTGCCTCACTAGATAAAGTTGCAATTATAAGACCAGAGTCCAAGGAAGGTGAGGCCTTGGCCTATATTGCCCTGTGAGCACCACCTAGGTTGCCATGTTGAATCTGGCCTCTGAGTTCTTAAAGGGGTGGTCTGAATGAGAATGACCTCATCACAGACTGAGGAATTTAACCCGGAGGAAAAAAAGCTCGGGGACAGCCATCAATAATTCATGTCCCGAACGCTTTCTGGTGGGCCATTCGGCTTGAGCTGATACACTGGTAGAAGGCAGAGATGACCAAGTTACTCCAAATAATAGATCATCCCTGTAGTTGACATCTCTTTAGAGGCCCTTGACTAGCAAGGAGCGTCCCATGCTCCAAAGTGTATAAGGAGCCACACACAAGTGTCTCTGTGGTAGAGTGTAAGTATGAGAGAGAGGCTAGGACAAGCTGCCTTGGGCTCATATGTTATACATCCTCGGTCCCATGAGCCTTCATGTCTTTGGATATGAGACTTTTGCCTAGAGGCTACTTCAAATGACAGTATTTGGCACTGTCCTCCTGCTCTGGGACAGGCCTTTTAGGTTCCTTCACAAGCCATGTATAGGTCCTTGCCATCTCTGCCTGACCCAGGGCTGCAAACAGGAGAAATGAAGACTGTGAAGGCAACCCCAGCTTCCCAAGCAGCCTCTTGTCTGGGAGCGAAGAGAGCCGATTGTTAGAAATGATGAGATTAGATTGTTGGTAAACACTGAAGTCCTTAAGTGAGTCCTTAGGGTAGCTGTTCTCAAGCTTCCTAGTGCTAGGGCCAGTTAATACAGTTCTTCATGTCGTGGTGACCACCCTCCAAGAAAACTATTTTCATTGCTACTAAATAACTGTATTTTTACTACTGTTATGAATTACAATGTAGATATCTGTGTTTTCTGAGGGTTTAGGCAACCCCTATGAAAGGGTTGTTTGACCCCCAGGTTGAGAACCACCGATTTAGGACCTGCCCAGTTTCTCACCAGTCACTGTACTCATGGAGACACTGAAGCTATGAGCGTGGTCAGTCAAGGAACCACAGCAAAGCAGGGACCAACTCGAGGCCTTGGCTGTACAGTGTCTCAGACCTCTGGTGACACTTGGTTGCTGGGCATGCTGAGGGGATAGTCATCCTTAACTGTGTGGGCTACACAG